>NC_136528.1:2846744-3006701 GCF_910591455.1 Pholis gunnellus
CATGCATACAAACGCAAAAAAAACGCTCCACAGGGACCCCCCCCCCCCCTTTCTTTCTCTCTCTCTCAATGTATTGACGATTTATTCTTACTGCCTGGGAGCGCAATAGGGAATGAGCATAATTATTTGAAAATATGATACATCAATAACACGACTAGTCCAATTTGTGAATGAGTGCATTTTCCAACACACACCTCTCCGAAGATGTTTGAAAGCGCCTTTACTCTGTCTGCAAAAGAATCAAATACTTGTTTAGTATTTTTTTTTTGGGGGGGGGGGGGGGGGGGGGGGGGGGGCGGGTATCTCCAAATAGGAACCCCAAAACTTGAAGTTGGCACAACTTTTTTGCGACGGGTAAAAAACACACACACACACACACGCGCATGACAAGAAGACGTCCCGCACAGGCCGAAGTTTCATGCAACTAAAAAGCTTCTTTGCGGGAATGGTTTTGATATATTATGCTTCTACAGGGGGGGGGGCAATAATGCAATTATAGATTCAGTGTCCCAGCGTTGACAAAAGACAGGACTTCAATAGAGGCTTTGTTATAGGATTATATAATGATTATGGGGTAATTATGGGAACGGTTTGGTAATAATAATAATAAAAGAAGGGAAAAAAAGTATCAAGTGCTCTCTTTGCAAGGACAGCTTGTTTTCTCCAATGTAAGCGCATGAGTAGAGGGAGTGCGATAAGACGGACAGACGGTGCTGCTGACAGCTAGTGGCAGGATGACGGCAGACAGCCCCGATTATTCAAAATGTCGAACCGAGAGACACATTAATGCCACTGACTGAGATGCTATCGGATGTCCTCGGAACCGGACATGGGCCCACAATGGAATATCTAGGGGTCGTATTCATAGAAGCCCTGTGCGTAACGACCCCCCCCCCCCCCCCCCATCCCACCTCCCCAAACACACATACACACACCCGCTCTCATCATCCTCTCCCCTTTCCACGCCGCTTGTGCCATGCTCTATGTGTCAGAGAGAGAGAGAGAGAGAGAGAGAGAGAGAGAGAAAGAGAGAGAGAGAGAGAGAGAGACGCGCATGTAAATGGTCACTCAGAGAGAGAGAGCACATGACACCCCATCTGTGGGTGAACATAATCCGCACCTTATACAGCATATTAGAATTATTATAATCATGCTTAGGAATGTGCTGAAGCCTTGTACTCAAACTGCTGCTCAGAGAAGATATTCACCCATCTTTTTCCTTTTACCTTTACATGCAAAGACATAATTGTCATATCAGGCGTATTGAGATATAAACTGGTTCAATATAGTCTCTCTTCTTTCTTTTGACTTATTGATACTTATTAGTATTAGTAATGTGCCTTTTTAATGACATTTTCACACCGGTGACTCTGTGTGTGTGTGTGTGTGTGTGTTCTCTGAGACGTTAATGGATAGCCTAAATATCTGCTTTCTTCCCCATCCCAGACAAAACACGTCTTCCTCTTTAAAAGATGCTCCGCATTCATTATGTACTATGAAAATCAGATTATCATGCTGCTCCTTTAAATGGTTATATGGAATTCAGTTTGATGCGTATGAAATTTTTTTTCCTTTCCTTTTTATTTGAGCATTTTCCAAAATAAAAAAAAAAACTTTTCCTCCGCTAAAGAAATTAGCATAACCGTTCCCCCATCAATAATATGGCTATCTCTATGGGAGTGATAGCAGCGAGCAGTAGGGGTGTTCCTTTTGCCGATTCTCCATGGATCAACAGCGCGTCATCAGCTCCTTTTGAACTTGTTATAGCAAGTCAAGTGATTCTTTATCGGCTGACAGCCCTGACAATGCATCGGGGATGGGAAAGCAGGTCAAAAGGAAGTTGCCATATGGACTTAAGCATGCAAATTTCTAACAATGCATAGCAGCGAGGGTTGGTACCCTCACATGCACGCCACCATATATGTGTAAGTAGCCACGCAAAAGTGTTTGCCAGCCGCATTGTGGAGGCTGACATGGATCTCGGTGGCTTGAATTAATTGTATGCAAAGGACAAAACTAATAAAAGCTACGCGAGGATAGGGGGGCTTCTAAAGGCAACTATGAATGCAAAATATTATTGATTTTTTTAAATAACATTAGTTGTCCTTTTTGCCTACTAATGATCACAAACAAGGGGCTGAACCCACCTGAGGGGATTTAAATTCCAGCATTAGCTTCATACAAATTAATGATATGTGTAAATATGTGACAGGCAAGTGTGCAGCTTCATCTGCCATTTAACATGTTCATAAAGCTTAATCCCAGTCTAAATCCTGCAGTCCTCTAGGCTGCTGCGTGAAACCTAATTGCGAGAAAGCGCATTAATGATTTTTTTTATTTGACTGCGCTGTATGTGAGTGAATGACACGGTAAAGACGGACAGGAAAAAGGTCTGACAGGTGCTTTGATTTGCAACAGGTGCAACGTGGCATCGCGTTCATCTCTGTTAGCCCGGAGTTCTGTTTTGCTTCTGCGTTTGCATTAATAAGACTCATAAATAAATAGTCTCACGCTTTTTGCTCTCATTGATTATCCTTCAGTGAGTGAAGTAATGTCGCACATATTTTTATGTAGCGTTTGTTTTCAAATTTGGGTCGGTGTACATTTTTACATGTGAACCGGCCGGTTGTGCTGTCGCGTCTCATGCAAAATGAATGTGCAGGCAGGGAAGCGGACATATATCGAGAGATATTTAGTGCTGGACTGCATATCTGTTCAAGTGCACGGCCCGTGTTTGTGTGTGTGTGTGTTTGTGTCGAAGGGATGGGAGGCAGAGGGAGTGTTGGCCCGGGTCCTGGGAGGGTCATCACTGCCTTATTACTGCCATGTTAGTGACTAGCAGCTGAAGATGGCTCTGCTCCCTGCCCCTCTGCTTGGGAGTCATCCAAGACAGCGTGCTCCAAAAAAACAGACCGGCCACTGTTCACTTCTCAGATAGATTAAGATGTTATTCCACTGCTCTGGCCATCTCCGTCTGACTTTCTGCCCCCCCTCACCAGACCCAGATTTACAACATGCCCGCCTGTGCTTCGACATCTCCAGAGGCCTTATTGCTAATTTCAAATATTAGGGAGTAGACGCAACAATCTAAGAGCTGTGTCATGCTGTCGTCTGTGCCAGTTTAGAGGGAACTATCAAATGATGAAGTTGGGGGGGGGGGGGGGGCTGTATGTGCATATGGCATGTGCAGTGTGTGCCTCTGTGTTTGTGCCCCGTATGACTGCATGCGCCTTTAAAGCCAGATATTATGCCCGGTTTATATTTAAATGCAAACACAGCGGAGACTCTGGCTTCCCCCCCCCCCCCCCCCCCCCCCCCGAGAGGAAAAAAAAACGAAATGCTTTTCTTTTCCCTTCAAATTGAGTTTCTCAAAGTCTAATTTGTAGCAACCCTTTGATGAACAAAATGTTTTCAGACTATCCTGCTTTAACCGAAAGGGAGTGTGCGCAATTTTAAACAATCCGGAGCTCTGAACCCTCTGTGACTGTAAACTTTAAAAATTAAACTTTAGAATTTGTATCAATTACACTTTCAAGTCGTGACAGGGCCCTCAAATAAGAGCCAGGAGCGCTGGCCATGGAAAACGTTTAGCACACCAGATTCATTTCCACTGCAGTCGTCTTCTCCGTCGGTGACATCAATCCCTCATGTGAGGCGTTTACGTTTTCAACAAATACACACTAAACACACACTACTGTCTCGGGGCCCTCCCTTGATGACTGGGGTCAATGGGTGTGCATGTTTGTCAGCTCGGATCGTTAATGAAACGCTCACACAAATACAGCACAGGCAAATATTTACAGCCCGGCCTGGAGATTTCATCACACACAAATCTGTGATTCTTCAGGGTTAGGGGGTCTGTATTTCTCTTTATTTGCCAGGACAGAGCGAACACTCAAGTTCAAACTTGTCTGGGCTTGATGAATGTGGGGGAGCAGGAAGTATACTGCCTTTGACTTATAAACCAGTGTGATTTTAATTCAAATCATATGAATCGACGGCCGCCCGGAGCACAAATATGTCTAAGTGAAAACATCTGACTCCAATTGATTAAGAGCAACGATCTGCATGGTAGGTCTATCTTTGTTTTGGTACTGATTTGATTTCTTTTTTCTATCCATGACTAAGGGAAAAGAAACTTTGTGTTCATCTCGTGCATGTGTTTGTATATCTTGAGGGAGATGTGAAATCACCTTCAGAACGGCGATACGTGTTGTTAAACAACCTTTTGCATTTATCAGAGAACGCAGGGTATCGATTGTTAATTGACACCTAATATTCAACCCGTTCTCACACCCGACTCATCAATTACCGACGTTTGGTTTCTGCATCTGATATCGACGGACCGAACCACCCTTTAGCGTCCGTGTGTGATGCAATGTGAATCCTTCCGCGTCATTATTAGACGGTCGGAGCAGCTGACATGGTATAAAGAGAGAAACTCTGCCAAAGATGCCCTACAACAAAAGATGCATTACAAGCTCCACCAATGGTTTGAAATGGTATACACTTCCTGTCTCATAAGTGGGCGTGGTCATGGCGTGTCAACACCGACACCGCGCTACTGGAGACCCAGGCCGTATCGCTGGGAACGCTGGAGGGACTGGAGGCACGGGGAAACGGGAGAACCAACCAATCACACCCTGCTGCAGTCAAATTAGAGGTTTTGTGAAGGGAATCTGGTGCTCGGACACACTACCACTATTGTCCACAGGGAACGCCAAAGTCCACACAAAATGAAAGTTCTGTGTAGTAGCTTTAACAAATGTACATCTGTTTGCCTGAACAAGAAGTTCATAAACCTCAAAACTAAGTAAAACTACGCTGGAAGTTTATTTGGAAAAGAGACTATATACACGTAACGAGCGTAAACTCTGCGTTTGCTGTAAAAGCGGAAGTTTATTTTAAAAAGACACTGTGCATGTAACAAGCAGGAGGTCACACGCTGTCCCCGACACGTCCAAAAGTGATGCAAAAGTAAAACCAATCAGTGCCAAACGTATGTTTTACTGATGATGGACTACCTTCTTAGTTAAAGCCATGATTCGTTGATGAGGACAGCACTCAAACCCCCTCACCCTAAATGGTTACAAAAATCATATTTCATCTTCTCAAGGACCCACCATGCATGCAACAAACCCACGGTGACAACATTTGCACGTTCTTATCAGTTCCAGATTAGGCTCAACTTCTTTCCTTTACTTTTATCAGTCAGTTGTTGCCCTCAGTTTCAAAGTGACGTCTGCTTCTCCCCCTCCGGCCAGGTGCTCTCAAGCACTGCCACTCGCCGTCTCCTGTCCTCTCACCTTTCCACCAGAGTCCATATTTTCTGGATAGTGCGCTATCATATTTTACTATTACCTATCAATTGGTTTCTAATCGCAGTAACGAGGCAGCTAGCTGGCTGGTGACAGAGCGCTAACGGCCTCGCAGGGAACATTAAGGAGGCTGGGTTATGCTGTGGGCCGTTAACTACCTACAGGCACTGGCTAATGGCTCCAAATGACCTCCTCAGTGGCTATTAGCACATAATTAGAACCTGCAGACCAGTGGTGACCTCCGCCGGACACACGTGATTACTCCTCTCCCCCTGTGTTTGCCCATACTCTCCTGCTCTCTCCTCCTTTCCTTTCCTTTCCCTTTCCTTCTCCACTTCTTTTCCTGTCCGTTCCTCCTCCTGTTCTCCTTTTTCTCTAATGCTCTGTAGGATTACATTGACTCCCTGGTGGGAAGACTACCACTAAAATTAATCTCTTTATAGTGCCCCAGTACAAAAATACTCCACCATAGAGTAGGTCCTGGGAAATTGCATTAAGTGAGAATATTCATTGCTACATTCATACAAGGTCTGATTATTGGTATAAAACGGTTTCAGTGTCAGAGTAAATTTAATCATTTTCTTTTTTTTTTTAAAGCTTGCCAGTGAGCGTCGGCGCTACAGGCCCTTTTTTTTTTTTTTTTACCTCGCTGACAATTGCCAGCACCTCCTTGACCTGATTCAGCAGCACTTCCTTAAATCAGCCGATAATGCACCTCCGCAGTGAATGGGGAAGCTAAGCGGCGGATAAAGCGCAAGGTGCTGCCACGCCACAAAAGGGCTCAGTCACGCTAACCTCTGTGTACACTTCAGCAACAGTCTCCCGTTACCCAGAACAAAAGAGACGCTTTACTAGGTTAGTGTCAGCTCGGGAGCAGCGGGGAAACAATGCGAGAACAACAATGGAATGTGCTGATTTCTTTGTGTGTTTGGGGAGAAATGCTACACAGTACCAGTGCCTTAAATTATCAGTGAATTATCTCTGAGCCTGTGGGAATTATGTGGGTTATTTGTAACAAGCAGTCAAGGACAAGTGGGCCTTGTGTTACAACTATGAATACTAAACACTAAAAAAAAAAATCCTGGCCAACTATCTATCTTTCCAGGCCATCTTCTAGCCTTGGAAATAAGAAACAGGTACAGTCGCTCGATTGAGCTGAAGATGAGTTGAAGCGGGTGAGGACGTATAGCAGAGGAGTAAACACTGCCGGACAAATGCAACTGGCACTACCACCGACACGATAAATACAGCTGTTGTACCCTTGACCATGTCACTGGCTTGGCACAGTGGCACAGTATTCTGAGGATGAAAAAAAAGAGCAATGGTGCCCAGTCAGTCTGCTGTGAAAGCCACACAGTCAAGGTCTTCAGGCGAAAGCCCAGAGGCCCCGACTGGACCCAAAGCAGGTCAAGGATCCGTACCTTGTTTCAAGGTTGTGTCTCACTAAAAAACTGCTGCAGGTTTCTGGCTATTAAACAATGTTTGATTGGAGCTGATGAGTCAAAGGAGCGTATAAGAAACAGTGCTGACAGCAGGGACGGAGAAGAGGGCTGGAAGATTTGACGGTGTTTGAAGTTATGTTCTTTAAGTGAAATTTGACTCAAGCAAAAGCAAAAGTGCCGGCGTACTTCGGTAAAAGTAAAAACAAGGTCATTTAAATTGTACTACATGTAAGTTACTGCGTTACATTTTGAATTTTAAGAGAGACACAAAATGTTACATGAGGATTTAAGATCATGCTACAAAATAAATTGCATTCACCTTCTGAACCCCAAAACTCGCCGGCGGGATGGAAAAGCATGTTTTCTTTAAACAATCGGTAAACACCATTTATCGTTGCTAGAAGCTGTAAAAACTGTCATAATCATCTTATCAGCGGTCCTTACTGTGTGACGAAGGCTCCCATCAGAAAAAAACAACCGAAACTAAGAATGTAATGTGATATTTCATCAAGAACATTTGATTCTACATGTCTCATTTAAAATAAGCCGTTTACTCTTAACAGATCCTTACAAAATATTACAATTCTGAGCTCTTCAACGCCACCAGGAAGTCATGATTGATTCGGCAGAGACAAACAATTCCAGGAAACGTTGACTGAACTGTATGCTGCTGAACACAGATCATTGAGGAGATACAGGAGAGGTTGTAAATACAGTATAGTACGTGGAGCCTTCTTTTCTTTCCAACATGAGTAACACTTGTGTTACTCATGTTGGAAAGTACTAACACTGGATGTATAAACTCCATTGTTTGCCAATCTTTGGAAAATAACTTATGAAAGAAATTCAACTTGCGTTTTTGTTCTTTGTTATGATTTATGGCATTGTAACTGTGTTATACTGCACAAAATACATTTCAGAGTTCTCTTTACATCTAGCCATAGTTAGGACGTTTATATTGCAGTAAGAATCAAGGCCACAGAGAGAAAAATGTGTCAGGAGATAAAAAATGCCCCAAAACTGCTCGGGGTTGAGAGGGTTGTAAACGTATGTCTAGTGGAACAACATAACGTCCCCAGCCCTCGTGTCCAATCCAACAATACGTTCCATTTCAATTGACGGGCGCGTTGGCAGCCTGTGCGTACAATTATAACCATTATGAATACAGAACCGCATCGTCGGTATAAAAATAATATGCAGAGAATAAATCACAAGGAGATGTATGGACAATACAAAATCCAAGATGGCTGCAGCCCAAAGACACATACAGTATCTTAAAGCAAAGAACAGTTGCGCCGCTACACCACATAGCACACAGTAGCTGTTGACTTTAGAGAGAACATCCATCAGTGAGCTGGTTGTGGCTCTCACCTGTTTGAACCTGTGTTCTTTGCCTTGTGCACTGCAGAGTCCTCCGAAATCTGGGTACAGCTTCTCATTCATTCTCTATGAAAAGTATTACCGGTCCGGTCAACTCAGCATCCTGTCGCATTCCTCGAACAGTTGTCAAACATTTTGGCCCAAAAGGGCGCTCTGCAGTGGCAGCTGTGGCAGGTATTGTCAAAAGCAACGGGCAGGTCGTGCACACCTAATTAAAAGGTAAAAGTAACAAGAGTAAATGTATATTATCCGTTACTTCAGTACCTGGATAACAGGCATCTTCAGTCACGCAATCCAAACACAGCGGTTTACTCACTAGACTGTAGCAGACGGCAGCTGTTATGAATACTATGGTTTTCCCAAAGATAGCCAGACCCAATGAAGTTTACTCCAGGCCTCCTTTACATATTTGTCAATTCTTTGTGTTTCTTCCCCAGAAAAAAAGTCAATACAGGAAAAAATACTGGAAAAAAAACCATGTGTAGCGTTGTTTAGCCAACAAGTCCTCCAACTTGCTAAACCCTAAAACATGCAGTATGTAAAAAGACATTCATATTGCACGAATGCAGCTTTTACTTGACTATAGCATGACTCCTTCATATCTGACTGCCACAACATGCATCTGGGGTAACTCCTCCACCAAGATTACATCACTGTGATCCTGCCAGGGTCAGACCTGTGCTCTGCACAGTGCCCACCAGAGGCCGAGGCCTGCTACTGCAAGTAGGCTGGAGGGAGGGGGGGGGAGGGGAGGGGGGGTCGTGGGTTAAGGGCCTGGGCATGTGTGAGGCCGAGTCAAGAGGCCTCCAGAGTATTCAGATATCCCAATTTCCTGTCCTGTGTCACCAGGTCTTAACAAGCCGTTTTAGACTGTGTCATGGGTTAGACACGCAGACTCACAAACACACACACACACACACACACACAAACACAGAGACATTAAAACCGCAGTCCTCACTGAATTAAGTCATTTTCATTTGCCCTCTGTCAGTAATACTCTGGTCTCTTCACCAAAGGTCCCCGTTACTGCTCGTGGGATTTCCTCTTCCAAATCAGCACGCTGCTGCTGTTGCTGCCCTTTTTGCTTTTCTAAGATAGTGCACTGAGGAATCACACAGCGGATACACTCTCTGTCTTTGGCACAACGTTTCACATACGTGCAGTGGCACTTCATGCTGCAATATCAAGAGGAATGTTGCAGAGCGGTTGATGTTTGGAGATCATGGCTTCAGTGTGGGCCAATTATCCTGGTGAAGGCATTGTGTCCAAAAATAGCCTCTGGTTTGGATGCTGTTTTTGAGGGGGGGCGGTGGGTGGGTGGTGTCCAGCCGAGTGTGGCACAGCAGCTGTGCAGTGTGTCGGTCAAATGTTGGGGATGCACACGTAAATGAGCACACTCATGCAAAGGCACATGTTACAGACTGCAAAAACACCTTTTCACAGGAAACATATAAACACACTCGGATGCTTATGCGCGCATGCACAGGAATAAGACAAAGGTTATCTCTGGTGCACGACCATGCATGGGGAAGAAAGAAAGCTTTAGACGGTAAGAGAAGAGAGAGACGCTGGAAATTGCACTTCCATGTCATCCATTTCCTGGAGATGGCTGCAAACCCCTGGACACACTTAATCAGGAAAAGGGCACACCTCCGAGTACCCATTCTTTTGTAATGCCATTACACCGCACAAGTAAGATTTAGAGATCCCTTAATGTGCCAGAGTCTTCTGCATAAAAGTATATACAAAGGTTAATATTGCAATAATATGTTCCTGGAGGGCATTGTAATCATTATCTCTCTGGTGGTATCAATTAGAAGCACTTTACTGCAGGTAATGACTAAGATTCCGGTACAAAATGACATTATTATTATTATCCCCATCTATAATTCCAGAGTGGATACACAAGACATGGGGGGAAAAAAAGAAAAGCATAAGTTCAACCAAAGGTAGGCTTAAAAGTGAGAGGACTTTTACTGCTGGACTCGAGGAAGGAAACTGAGGCTGGGCGGCTGAATCCGAGCGTGCGGCCATGTGTGTCTGTCTACGTGCACGTTGCGAGCGCACTCGTGGATGTGCCGGAAGTTTTCAAAGGGCCAAATAATACACAAATAAAAAACGTGCATCCTCTTATTCATGGCTTGCCTTTCTGTCCCAGTTTCCTCAAAGCAGCCTGTGTGTGCGTTTAGAGGGGGGGGGGGGGGGGGGGGGGGGCGAGAAAGAGAGACGGGTACAAAAAAATATAAAAAACGAAAGCTTCAACAACCTGGCGACAAATATTTGCATTCCTCAAAGCGCGGGAGTGCTGTTCTCTTTGCTCTGCTCTATTTATCCAGAGAGAAAAGAGTTAGAAACGTCTGGAAAGATGTGTGTGTTTGTGTGTGTGTGTGTTTGTGTGTTGTGACCTTTGCGCTTAGCTCCAAACATTCATAACGAGTGCTCTTTCCCTTATTGACCCCCCCCCCCCCCCATCAGAAACATGAATAATTGAGGAATAAAAAATGCTCTTGGTTGTCCTAGTCGGCATTAAGCACAGAGAAGCGGGCCCTCAGACTTTTGATTTAGCTGTTTTATATTTAATAAGCACACACAAGAGCCTCAGAGGCGCTTTTTTTTCGAAGGATTTAATTGGACGTCAGTGACATCCATCACAGGGTTGTCATGGCGTTGACCTTTTCCGCAGAGGCTATTCATAACCAGGAAGTTACATGAGCCGGGGTTGCTGCCTACTCCGTCACACCCACCACAATGACGCTCTATCAGTCACACCATCCCCCGGCTGATGAACCTTCAGATGTGCCCACCGACAAACAGATTTGCCCATCATCGCTAATGTTAAGATAATATTGAACATGGCTTCCTATTGTTTCACGGCGGCTTCCGATTTGGGTTGATCTCTGAACTGTACGGGTAATGATGATTAATATGCACGCTGCTGGTGGAAGCCTCCGTCTTATACACGCTGTACAAGTGGATGCAGCGAGTGGCCCCAAAGAGCGTGGAGCCAGGGGTGTGTGTGTGTGTGTGTGTGTGTGAAAAATCTATACGGTCCCTAAACTATCAGCTTTGAGGAAGAATACATAAGGGCCTAACATAAATAAAACTACAAGATCAATTTAGACAGAGGTACGCACTGTGCCACAGCTCATGATGGAACCTTTTTGCCTGAGTTAAAAGTACCCATGATCATACACATGTATGGCCAGAAACGTCCCAAATAAAGAAACTGCATCGTCATTTACGTTTCAAGGAAACATATTTTCTCCTGGATTGTTTGTTTTTGACCGATCACAATCCGTTTCCAATCATAGTCCGTTGAAGCGCTTGTTTCTGTGACTTAATCATCTTAATAAACCAAACCATAATGTTCCGTTTAGTTGTGTTGCTTTAACAGAACCCAAGTAGTTTTGTTGCATTGTTGTTTTGTTTAAATTTACGAGGTAAACCTCGTGTTTTAAACTGCCACCGTAATCCGGGAGTAAATATGTCTTCCTTTGACGTAATTGACAATGCAGTTCACTTGTGTGTCAATGCAATGTTTTAGGAGACAGGGTTTCACATTTGTGTAACAATTAAAACTACAGAATAAGAACGAAATGGTTGGAAACGGCTGAAGGCATGCGAACGCGTTAAATAATGACATAAAGCAGCAAAATGATATTTAACTGGAATTTTTGTTTCTTTTTTGCCCACTGGGACAGGTCAACCACCTGTACACACAACAGCGACATACCCTACTGTTATACAAGGATGATATGGCGTGCAGGTTACAGCTGCCTACCTAAATATCCTTTAGAAACAGAGCAACTTTAGCATTCATTTGGAGTCATGTTTCAGTTTACTTAATGAATGCAGTAACATCGACTCCCCTTTTAGCTCTGCTTTGGTCTCCACCAAGTCCTTAGGGAAATGTCAGGCGTTAGCTTGTGTCACTAGCAAGTTGCTAACACTCCTGTTTGCTGTTTTGGGTCGGTAGTGCAGCGCCTGATGGAAGAGGGATAGTGTGGCAGGAAAACCGAAACAAGAAGCTGAAAGACAGTAAAACGCTGTGTAGAGCAGTCGGGTCTGGTCTGTCGGTGTATCACTATGAGTGACCCCTTTCTCATTACACATAGTCATTTGATCCTATGATTAATATATTTTTACGACAAGCCACAAAAAAAAGTATTATTGCTGCTTCTGCATTTTCACAAAACACATCACAGCTGGACTTGCTCCTGATTGGCCACTGAGGAGCCCCACCAGACTGAATCAAGATAGTTTGGAGCATTTGATCTGGAAAGCTTGCAGTCAGCAGGTTTGCTTCCTTTTGAATTAGACGAGCGGGTGACATCAGCCAATCGGAGCGCAGCATTGTGGTCTGCGAGTGCGCTGCAATACGCTCGATAAATAGCCTTTTAACTAAACAACAGGGGGTGGACAAATTAATGTAAACACTTCATGATAAAAAGGTCTTTGAAGTAAGTGAATCATCGTTGCAGGCCGAGGTGGATTGTACAACTGGCAGTCAGTTCCCCATCCACTGTATATATACTGTACATCTGTCATACCCCTGTTGGTTCGTTTCAACTTCCTCTTTATCCAAGCAGTTTTCCTGTGTTTTGTATACGCTGTCATTTTCCAGACTTCTGCCCCATGACATATGACATACTTGCAGTTTTGTTGACCGGTGCACCTGCAGTCTGGGAACAGATGATTTGGTCCAAACTCATGTTATTCGTCACACAAACACACAAACTCGCATATCAAAGCACTGTTTGCCAGATACTGTTTATAGCGCACGTGTTTACCTTATTGTCTGACCAGTGTATATGTATTTGTGAAACATCACAAAGAACATTATTCTTATACTAAGCCAAGAACAAAAAAAAAATGTGACCTTTAAAGTGCTGGAGTTAAACAGAAGAACAAATAGTGTGGTGAGAGGCAGTGAGATTTAGAGGTACTGCACGCTATGCTACATGTGAACAGAGAGGAGGTCGGCAGCAATAAGATGTCTGTGTGGTTGCCTATTTAGGAACAAATGCTGTGTTCTCCAGATTCAAACCTCAGCTGCTAGGAGAGGAAACACAAAACTGTCGTCTCCGTTTCAGTCCATACATTTACAACTACTGTTGGTGAAGAAACATGGCACGCCGAATTGACTTACAAGAAAAGCAAACCTGAACAGCTCTCTCTTAGAAGCAGATGATGTGCCTCGAGGTACAACCGAAAGGAATCCACAGTAAATAATCAAACTCGAGCGGTTTAGCTTTGTGGCAACAGAGCAATAGGCCGTGAGTCTGTAATGTTTAACTGAGGAATAACAACAGAAAAGAGGGAGTTATAATCTTAAGTGTCTCCTCTGTGAGTGCAGATGAATCTAAAGTTAATACGAACAGGGGCGAGGTTATAGCACCTTCCTGAACGGCGCCGCAGCGCACCACGGCACAGCGGAGCCCGGAGGCAATAGGCAGAAACATAAGAGAAATGGAAAGGCTGAGCAATTCACCCAAAGGGATTAGATTTTAAATAGATATCAGCCCATATATGATTCCCTCTTTCTTTCCCTCGTCTGTAAGTGGGTGTAATTTGGAGTGTGTAATGAAGGGGAAAAAAAGGAGCTATAGGTTAATCTCATTGACCTCCACACTCTGGGGACCACGGGTTATAGCTAGGAGATACACACCCATCTCCCCTGCCAGCTAGCTCAGCCTGCCCTCAGAGAGGTAATGAAAGTTGTGGAAGTGACTCGGTGCATAGGAAGGGGGGGGGGGGGGGGGGGGGGGGGGGGCACACGTGAGCATGAGAGAGAATAAAAAAAAGAAAAAGAAAAAGAAAGGGAACCTGAAGAAAGTGGGTCTGCTTTGTTAGCCTCATTAGAGTGAAAGAAAGACAATGGCTTAAGTGTTATTGCATGATGAACATCCGCCCTAAAACTGAATTTACATAATGATCTAAAGATAGGTCTCGTTATGTGGCGGAATACAACTTCATTTTCCAGAGTTTATCTGATTAAATTTCCTTTGGACAACAATGGGATTCATTTTTTTTAAACAGCTTCCTACATCGAAAAGGCCTCATTATGCTTTGTCTGCAACAAACAGGGATCGGACAGCCATGCCAACTTTGTGCAGCGACTGGCCAGGTAGGGTCTGAACTTCACTCACAAGGTCTCACTCAGGGTCAGGGAGGCCGCGGAATGCAGCCAGGAGGAGGCAACACTTTGGCCTTTAGATGGACTTGGATGACACATTGTGTGCATTACTGTAATTCATATCAAGCGCACTGAGGCCTCACAGTCCCTGACAGGTTGACGTAAAGCATTTCTCTGTGATATAACTTATTCATGACTTATTAAAAACATACAGTATGTAGGTGTGTAGTTATTCTTTCTGAGTTGAATCGTTAAAATCATATAATCTGCTGCTCTGAGTGTGTTTCCTTTTTAAATGTACTCTTTTTTTTCCATCGGTCCTGCTTCTCCAAAATAAAAAGGGAAGAACGATGTGGGGCACATTTTTGTCGGATGCATTGACACTGTGGAAGGACACTGCCGAGAGGAATATTTGTAACACATCCACATAAAGAACTCCACACCCACAGCGGTGGAATACTTTGGAGTCTGTGCGAAAAGTCGGGACAAAAATGTGCTGAACTGGGCGTCAGCCAGGTGCACCAGCTCATACTGCCCTCAAACTAGAAACCTTAATGTTATTTTTAATCTGATAACTTGGGTCGAGTGCTCCGGTGTGATAACATCACAGGGTAAAGACTCGGTTCTCACGTTTCTGTGCCCTGCAGAGGAGTGTCCCCTTTCCAAGAATATGACATTAACTGGGGAAGATTTGGTGTACATTACAAATGTCCTTAAGACAATCAAGACGACTCTTTGTCCTCTGCACCTCTGTGTCCCTCCCTTTACGAGATACTCGTCTGACGATGACGGTGATGATCGTGCATCGGTATGTTAAGTATTGGTCATCATGGGATATTATGCCATAATAGCATAGCATTTTCCTGACTGATCTGTACGCATGTGCACATCTGTTTATGTATACATGTGGGCAAAAGTGTTTGTCAGCTGCCTGCGTGTGTGTGTGTGTGTGTGTGTGTGTGCCCGAGGTCTGGGTGGTTCGGCCTGTCCCATCCGTTCAGCAGATAACCACCTCTGCTCCTCCACTCTGTCTGACTTTGTAACTATATCTGTCCTTACCCTCCCACGGAAATAAATAAAAGCTCTCCTGCTACTCCCACTGCAGGGAGGCATGCCTCACATAATCGTTTGAGACCGGGACAAACTTGGCCCATTGATATCCGTGTATTTATTACGCCTATGGCAATATAAGGCAGGGCCGAGTGAGATATCAGCTTACCCAGAGAGCAGCGAGAGAGCGAGCATTTAAGATAAAGGATATTTAATATCCAGTGCACATCGGCAGGGGCCTAAGCCTCTAATAGCACTTGGGGTTTCTGAGCAGGTAATGCCTTCATCTTTGTCTAAACACACTTTTATGGACTTTAACTGTAATGATATAAAGAGAGAGGGGGTCACAGATAAATGTAGCGTAATGGCTCAAAGCCGAAGATTAGCCATGTATCCTGTCTGGGGGATAATGCTTCAAGGCAGTTCCTCCAAAAGGTGTTATCTCCTGCCGAAAGAAAGACGAGAGAGGAAGACACGCACACACACACTCAGACACATATATTAAATAATAACCTCCTCTTCTTTCCAGTCTCTTTTTTTATTTTCCCCGCCTTTCTTTTAACAGGCTTTGCATTTTGTCACATTGCGTTAGAATCAATGGCGGCGGCGTTTTTCGAGCTGTAATGAATCTGAGAAGCCAATGTACATGTACATCACTGGCAAATAAACATTACCGGGGCGCCTCCTGTGTTCTAGGACACATTACCTTCGCTTATTTGCCGTCTAAATGATAATGAGCATTCACATGATAACCTATATCATTTAGATCTCAACATGAATTTAAGAAAAGAAGAAGAAAAAAAAAACAACCTTCACACAAACCGTGCAAGAACCGCAGCAGCGTTTAAAAGCCATTCAGCGTACTTTCTTCTTTTTCCTTTCACAGATCAATCAAGTCGCCTCTACGTCCATTAGAGAAGAGGAGGAGGAATCAAACAGCGGCTACGTAGTCATCTGGAAGCGTGAGTGAGGGGAAAGAATAGTGCTGTTGTCCTAATTATGCGCAGGGGTGATGCATTATTTACCAATACAACATACATCGGCGGGGCTGGATATGAGTAAAATAATTTATGACAACATCCTTCTCTTTCTCTCCTGCCTGTTCTTCCTCTCTCTGTCCTCCGTTTTTACCCCCCCCCCCCCCCTCTCTTTAAATCAAACTTCAATAAAATGTGCCACCCCTATTCATTTTGCATGAGGCCTCCGTGAAAAACATCCAGGACGGCGAGATCTGTTATTCAAAAATTCTTCAGATGGTGCAGGGTCAAAACAACAAAACAGCAGCAAGGAAGAAGCTGCTGCCCATCTATTACTCTATATCTCACCTTGGGCTACTGCAGCAGCCTTAGAGAGAGTGAGGCAGAGAGGGAGGCAGAGAAGCCGCCTTCCCAAAGACACCACCTTGTCCAGATAAAAAGCGTTCTATCACAGAGGAGCAAGAGCTATATTTCCTGCTGGAAGTAGAGGCCAACGCCGTGACCTCCAGATGGACCTCGGGACGAACATGGAGCTAGTGAAGTCTAAGGGATTGATTAGATTTGTAAACTCCAAAGGCAAAGCTGCACCTGCAAAGTTATATTTATTCTAGGCCTTTAATGACATAACTCGAGGCGGAAACACTGAACAGTCCCATCTGTTGTTATCTTTAACCCCATTGAATCCGGTTCCAAGTTCCAAGACTGTGCAATAACGGGGAAAGGTTCTTGATGCTTCCATGTGTTTGGACCCATAGGTGTGCGTTTAAGTCCCTTTCTGGCTGAGAGACCCCTCTGAGGCTTATGTTAGGGTTTAGGCAACAAAACCACCTAGTGAGGTTTAGGAAAAAATATCATGGTTGGGCTTAAAACAAGTAAGTAAACTAAGTAACGAATATCACTACTGTAACTCCACAAGAATGTGGGACACGAACACTGGTCTCCTGGTTGAAAGTGCTGTGTTGATTTGAAACACAGACACACACACACACTCTCTCCTTTGTGTGTGTGGAGGAGTCAAGGATGTGCATATGCGTGTGTTTTTGTATCTAGGAGAGCAGGGAGCAGGGAAAGTGTATACGTCTTGAGTACGTAAACTGCCAGCCTCATTTTTGACAAAGACGGTCAAACTAGCTCCCACGTCATGTTAAGGTGCATGTCTATACTCGGCATTACGGTCAGAAAAGGTAAGAACAGAGTTCAAAATAAAAGCGACCAGCAACTGACTTCCTGTGAACGTGATCAGCAAGTTTAAATTCATTCAATAAGTCAGTGAGTCATAAAAATGAATAAATATTAAATAAATAATGAATGCAAGCAAACTGCATTTCACAGCAAAAGTTGAGTATCGATTGAGTGAACAGTTAGTCAAAGTTAATAATAAAGAATACGTCTCAGAAGACCAATCTGACTTCGGAATGACAGTACGCACCTCAGCGTTCAGATTAGTTTGCTTGAACAATACCGCTGTTGTGATTATATGCATCAAAGGGTCCAATCAAACACATGTTATTTCCCAAAAAATATTAAAATAAAGATGTATATCTTATATCGCGGTATAGCCTAAAAATATTGAGATGTTACTTATAAGCCACATCTTCCAGTCCGAGGATGAACTGTCATTCACTTAGGTGACCCCCTGAATTTCCATCTAGCGTCATCATCATCATCATTGGTCTATGACCAAATACCTGCATAACTAATGACATTTGCATCAGCTTCATTTGTACTTTGTGTTGACTGTCAATATCGGTACATTTTAACACGCTAACAAGCTAAGATAGTGATGGAGGTGAGCATCACCTGCTGAACATCAGCATGTGAGCATTTTAGTATGCTGACATTAGGATTAAGCTCAAAGCACCGCTGTGCCTGAATACAGTCTCACTGAGCCGCTAGCATGGCTGTGGACACTAAGTCTTGTTAATTTTTATTGGACCTAATGACTCAAATTGTAATAAAACAAAGTGTACCTTTGGGGTGTTTGTGATGCTCGGGAATAAAAAAAAATGTATTAATGAATACAGCACACAGTAATAATTGTGTTTGGAGGACAGTATCTTTGAGCCGGCGCCCTTCAAGTGACACTTCTGTCTGTGGCCACTGTGTGCAACAACTTTCGCCTCACAGGACAGCGCTGTTATTGAATGCTCGATATGGGGACTTTACCAAAGGCAGTAATAAAAGGCAAGGCAAAAGACTTATTACTGAGGTATTCAAACAGAACGGTCGAAATGTATGCAGCAGAGGCTGAGATTTCCCAACTTTAATCCCTAATATGGGGTCAAGCTCCAAATACCCCGGAGCCTACACAGTCCAGACAACTTAATATCATCTTTTTGATGAAAAGACCCCCCCCCACAGCTACATGTCTATCAAACTCCACACCGGGAATGTAGCACACCCCTTCTTTGTAACTCAAGTCTTTCTGGTAGAAATTTGTAGCCTTCAAACCCTAAACTGAGATAACACCCGATGACATCATCAGTGTTATTTTCACACAGGAAATGACACCGCACTCCCCACGACAAGTGTAAAATCCGTTCCCCATTAAAGAACAGTAAGGACAGCCCAGTACAGCGCGCATCCAGATATGTATTTTTACATCTATATACATCTATCATCACTGCTATGGCACACTGCATTGATTCAAGGTATAGCTTTGAGTTTGTGTCTGCACACAAGGCTGCAGACCTGTGGATGTGCAAGAAAGAGAGAGAAGAAGAAGAAGAGGAGATTCAATTGTGTTTGTGTGTGTGTGTGTTTATATCTGATTTCCTGCAGTGTGGTGGGTTCACGCACATGCACATTCTTACAGTATGCCTGCGCCACCTTTGGCTAATGACAGATGCAATAAAACATTTGCAAAGGATGGGACCATCCATCATGTCGCGTCGGGCACAAGGAACCAGGCTATAGCTTAAAAGCACCAACAAGAGTCCCACGCACAGGGCAGGGACAGACAGACAGGGGAGGGGGGAACTAAATTTATATCATATTACACACTGAAATGTGACCTCGTAATGACATCAGTGAAATTCAATCAAGTCCTTGACTCAGTATTACTTAAGGTAAACCAGTGTCCTTCCTGATGTGAAATGAGAAAATTGAATACAGTGTTGTTGTTTTCAACTCACGGCTTTAACTGTGGATGCAGTCCGTGTGACTGAAGCCAAACATGGAATTCTGTGAAAGGAAAGGTAAAGCATAAGGTTTTGCAACAGTACCAGAAGAAACATTAGTAGTTTTGCCTGGAAGCAGTTTTAGCAGTGGTCTTGGTTGGATTAATGATAGCGATGAGCAGCGTTACTAGCAGTGGCGTTACAAGTAGTCAGTGATGGGAACGCACAAGGACAGTTGAACTTATCAATACTCACAGTGGGCAACACCCAGGCCCACCCACAGAAATGGCCCCTGAAAAAGGTGCAGTGAACTCTGTCTCCTACTAAACACATGTAAACTGAGAGAGACTTACTCAGTGATTTGGGGGCTGCATACAATTCACTCCAACATTAGTTAATAGTTAGTTTGGATCATTTCTCAGGTCATGTGGCCGGCTGCCTGTTTCGTACAGAACCGGTCCTGACCTCCCACGGACGCTCAACACAATCCTGCAAAGGGGGCCCTCCTATCTGACCCGTGGGCCGTATAATCCATTTACAGTCGCCACACAGTGGCACCTGACGCCCCAGTGCTCCCACTAAAATCCAATAAGTGAATTTATTAACGTAAACATTTAATAAGGCTAAATGTAGAAAATAATAAAAACGTAGCACTGAACTTTGGCATGCTGCCTGGTATTTAGTCCAGTCCTCACAATATTAGCGTATCGAATTAGCGTTGGCTATACAATGCGAACATAAAGCTGTGGCTGCATAGTACCTGCAAAATATATTGACAATGGTGCTGTTCATTTTATCAGCTGCATCAGGTCCATTCAAACTAGCTCCCCCAGATATCCTTTCATATTTTCAAATATTAAATACTATTTTTTTTTAAATAGTTGTATTTCATTCTAAATTGTGTCAAACACAAAGTCACAGAACAAGCTAGCAAGTCACAGACAGACCGTGAGCTGCACTGCCTAGCTAACGTTGCTAACGTTAGGTTAGCAAAACAGAGATGCACCGTAACGTAAGCTAGCAACGTCACTGTTATTTGCCGACGATAAACTTGGGAGAGGTGAGAGCAAATGTCTTACCTTTTTGTTGTTGTTCCCGTGACCGACTCTCATTGTATTTTCGTGGATAGTTCTACTACATCCACTTACATTTACACCGGGCCGGGCAACAGCTACTTTGCACGGATGCATACAATTTGACATGTTATGCTAGTTAACAGCTACCAAACAGTTTGACACAGGTGCTAATCTCTCTGGTCGGGTACATGTTCTCCTCAACCTAATGTTGCACTGCTCGATTCATCTTTTGTCAATTTGGGTAGCTATATTTTGCCTCTTTTCCCCTTCTGTTATTTTAGGTTCAGTAATCCTCTCAGAAAGATGTTTGCTATCTCGAAAGCCTGCTGGTGACCAGGTCCTATCTCCTGCAAATAACTCACACGGAAAGCAATAAAAAAGAAAAGCATGTTAAGTAACAAGCTAGCAATTAGCCTAACCACTTCACGATAAATAGTTTACCAGCAGTTTGGTTTATGACAATATCCTTTATTTTTCTGCTGTCTGCGAGTGGCATTACATTATATTCCTTCACAAAGTATTAAGTAATTAGTAACATTACCCATTACTTCAAACCAGACTTTTTTTTTTTTGCCAGCTCTGACATGCTATCAATATATTACATTATTGTTGCAAATAGGTTAGAAAATAAATATTTATTTACACATGCGCAAACTGAAAAGGAATGTTAGCATTATTTTAAATATTTTTCTGTCTGCGGTTTATTACTTAGCATGTAGAGTACAATGGGTATATTAGAATTAGCAAAGTCTATAAAAACAATAGACTGATAAGGGCAGCAAAGTAGAAACAGAAAACAAGATACAGTGGTTTATTGGGTGATCGGACATGACCGAGTAAAAATATAAATACTTATATAAGTAATGATATTACAGTAACGCATTACTGTTTTTTAATTCCGTTCTGGTAATAATACAGCTAGTTGCGGTTGGTACTTGTAGCATAAGTAAAGTAACAACTTCTTCCTAATCTGTTGTGTAAATACAATACAAGGCTAGTTTATTCACAACACCTGCCCGTTATCAGCTATATATCATCCGACACACTGCGCTGATGGAAGGCAACATGGATTCAAATGAATTCACAGCAGCGGCTGTCAATAAGCAATACTGCTGTCACTGCATTAGTATCCACGGTGATGAGCGAACTACACAACGAGAAGAACTGGGGAAAAAAAAAGCTGCGTCTCGCTGACAATTTTGCTCTGATCAAAGTGAGCGTAGCTACAGGAGACATGGATTAACAGCCATTTAATGATGAAGTAAAGTTTGTGTTGTGTTGCACTTGTTTGGTGTTTGTTTGTCTTTCCCATCCAGCTCTGAACAAGACAAGCCGGCAGGGAAGTTTTTTTTTTTTATTATTTGTATTTTTTTTTTTTTTGTTGGTTACAAACTCGTGGGTGTGTGCATGCAGGCACAGTGTTGCCTGTTGAATCACATCATCAGCATCAACAATGAGGAGAAAGAAAAAAAAAAACGTCAGGCAGATATAAATGAATATTCCTCACCTGTCTGCTCGTGTTGACTCCTCTTGTTTGGATTTCACAGTGGGGGGAAAAAAATAAAGGCGTATATTTACTTTTAATTGAAAGGAAATTAAAGACGCATCCACATCCGCATGTGACAAAGGAAGATCACAAGGCTCGGGAGCGATGATAGCTTTTGTTTAAGATGGATTTCATAAAGAAAACCCCCCACTGATAATGATGAAAAAAAAAAAAATCTTGGACATTTCTCCAAATACAATTACCTCAGCATCACCTGATTCAATCAAATGCATTTGCATTCTGTTTGCATGCAGCGTTCCGTGAACCGGTAAACAAGGCAGGCAGAATAAATCTGATGTGTTTTCATGCTTATGGTTGCTCCTCTGTTTGCTACATTTTATTCGGAGTATTTGAATTCTTATGAATTGGTAAATAACCGCACAAGCGTATACGCGTGGATGGATGTTCTGAAGTTGTGAGGGGGCATGTTTCTTCTGCCAAAAGAGAAAAACTGGGAATGTTAGTTCATGTCTTGAGACAGATGTTGTTTGGCCGGCGAGCATTGGGAGATTAATATTTGAGCGCGTCTGATGTGTGCTTAAGAATGTATCAAAGAAGATGCATCATTTCGGAGCCTACCAGGGGATGTCGCGGCTGGCGCATGAGGCCAGACTTTGGCACTGGTCGATCTTATGCTCGAAGCATCAATAGCTGGACAGAGATGGCGTAATGGAGGTCTTGTTCAACTCTAATCCCTGACCTTCTTTCTCCCTGGACATAAAACACTCATCTTTTCACATACTGTACCATAATGTTGGCCAGTGTGCGTGGAAAGTCCGTGCATTGATACTCGTTCTAATTGTTGACTGAACTAAAATGATGTGCTTCTCAAGGTCAAAGAAGCCAGCTGATGTTGTGCATCAGTTTGTTCCTGTAAATAATAAGGAATTTACATTTTAAAAGCAGCATTTCTTTTCCTGGATTTCCCTAAACAGCGTATCACATATCTTACAAAGTGAAGTTAGTTTTCTACAATAGAAACAAATATGTTTTTTCTTCTTGTGCAAAGAGAAAAATGAATTCAAGCGATGCTTCTATTAAAAATGGATTATGGTTTGGATATTTTGCGGTGTTAAGATTTGTCTCTGATTGGGGTTTCTTGACACATCGTTGCCGTTTGCATGAGAAAGTTGGTCTGTTGTCTTTGGTACATTATTCATTTTACACCAAGTGCCGGTTTGTCATTCTTATAAGCTGCACTGTTTTGGTGAAAGCGCTTTTAAAGTTTTTGGACCCTCGTGTTGTTATGACCTACAGTGATATTTCAAGCTAGCTTACTTTATAAGCATGGACAAGTTTAAGAACAGGTTTAAAGACTATTTCAGCACTGAATGTACTTACTGTAAAATGGAATTAATGTATTTTTGGATTGGTCCCATTTGCTGGTTTGTTTTAAGTCTGTCTTCTCTTTTAGGTAACATTTTGGAGGTGTGGTTATTGGGCCAAACGAACACAGGACTTTCACTCAGGACACCGCCGTTGATATCTTTGACTTTACGCGTGCTGGGTTGTTCCGCTACGTAAGTAAGTCTGCCAAGGGCACTTGTTATTTATTGACGGTAGTTACGTTGTTACAGTTTTTAGGTTCAGAAATGTCGACATTTATGGTATCCCGTGGTTTACAGACACATAACAACAAATTCTGGTGACGGGGTTGGTAGTACAAATGTACAGAACCATAAAATGAAAATAAATAAAATACCCCAAATTGTTCTTGAGTAAAGTAATTAATGAACAGAGTAACTTTTTATCAATACTGTACTCTACTACTAAAGTATTGACGAGTCATCATGACATTGAACTGACTCAGTAATGTCACATCGATATGTTAATCTTAAGCGAACAGTTACCACTAGCCACCATAAGCTACTAGTCATACCAGACCAAAGAAGGCTGGATCACCAACACCCCCTTCATTTTATTACTGAGAAATTCAACTCTTCATTTGTAACAGTGACAATGTGATGTTAAAAAAAAAGTGTCAAAGTGTATAATCTTAGGTGAAGCATCACAATCCTTCCACCACTACAACACAGAAACTAATCAGAAAAAAGCAATCATCATTGTTGCAGAAATGTTCGGATCGTAATTTGAAAATAAGGCAACGATTACATACTCGACAGTGTAGCATTTTGGAACCACTCCCTTTATCTGCCCTCTAATTACCTCTCGGATCCTCCTCCTCCCACTCTCGGCCGTCAAACCACTCATCTTGATCCCGCTCCATGCAGGAAAACACAAGTAGGGTCAAATGCCATTACCACCATGAAACACTATCACTCCTCTTCATCCATTAATACAGGTAATAATGATCATCATCCCGCTCCTGAGATCACTCCTCTGACTGATACATGACCCGGCTCTCACAATTAGGCGAGAGCTTATTTGCCCTATGAGTTGTATCTTTTCTACTTGTTTAATGTTACGTCTATTGAGACTCAATTATACAGTGGATTGCGTTTAGTTCTGGTTGCTGATGCCTGTTGGCTCAGGCACTCTGCACATACATTAAACATATTGCAGCACATCAAACAATGTGCCAGAGGAATGGCGGCGAAGCATCCACATTATGACATACATAAGGAGAATTTACAGTATCGTCGCTAATGTGAAATGCAAAGATTAATCAAAAAAATCTGCTGCAGTAGACACGTCTTATTTCTGCAGCAAATGTTGGAGAATGTAATACAATCACATTGTGTCAATGAAGGAACCTACTTGTGGATATATCAAACACATGCCTGTATTCCCTCATGATTTCGAACTGCTTATTTTCTATACAATATGACTGTTTCCTTTCAAGATCGAGTCCCCAGGCGACGAGAAATAATAGGCCCACAGTGTATACCCCTAAGCTTCGGATAAAAAAATGAAAAAACAAAGAGCCAGAGTTAACCCTCAATAGACAGACCAACTGTTGCGGTTTAAAGCATGCCATTCACAAAGAACTGTTAAAAGTACAGAATGAATGGTTTCTTTGAGCGCTTAAAAAAAAAAAAAAGAAGTCATGTCCTTTTCCATGCGCAGCCATTATAACGATGACTCACAAATAAGCACACATTGTGAGTATTTATCACGTTAAATGCCGGTTACAACATCACAAGGCTTAAATACAGTTTGTGCACAGACAGTGAAGAAAAGAAATAGGAGGGGGGGGGCAGAGCACAATTGACGGCATACCACTGAGCTGTACCGTAATAACTAAGGAGACTATTTACTCTTAATTGATATGGCCTTTCTTACCATGAAAAGAACAATTATTTCTAGCACCGCACGCTTCTTATGTGCACAGTAAGCCATCAACACAAAGTGCCCTGAGTGAAATGAACAGAACTCACCAACAGCCTACTCCAAAAGAAAAAGAAAAAAGCTGGCAGAGCCGTTTTCATCTTTTCTCTCATTCCCCCTTGATGTAAAGGCGCCAGAAAAAGAAAATATGCTCAAAGATGATGAAAATACGGCGGTGTAATACCAATTTAATATATCAATGGTATTTATAAAGCATTAAAGTCAATGACACATGGCGAGCAACAGCATAAAACAAAGAGTCCTTGTTCAAGTGGATGCATACCACTTTCATGGCGCGCTGCATAATTTTGTTGGAAAGCATCCTTCTGAAAGTCATCAGTGCTGGTTGGCACCGTGCGGAACGGTTTTGTTGATCACACAGATCCCACTCTGTTGAACCCTTACTGAGTCCACATTTAGACTACATTTATTGAGTAAGTAATAAGTAAGGAAGTGGAAATGCACAATGCAATGAGCAGGTTAGGAATTAGGAAGAATAAAGGGTGAAGCTGATGTAGAATAATAAATTTACTTCACTTCCTTTGCTGTGTAGGGTTTGTCTCACTCACTATCAAATGAATTGGACTGGATTTTGACAATCAAGGCCTTTACATGTGTGACACACGGTCACCATATGAGGACCACCACAAGCTTTCAAATGAGTACAAGCATGGCTTTATTTAAAATCTTTTTTTGGCCTCTTGACAAATACAACTTTATCAAAGGCAACTCAATGAAAAAACTGTCCATGAACACGTGCAAGTGTGCACTCTATGTTTCAAAGACAGCATGTCTCGCATCGTGTTTGTTGCATTGTGGTCAAACAAAGCTACTCCTGGTGGAGAAATGTACACGATGGGTTATTATCTTTATTGTTAGACATTGGTGCTTAAGTCTGAGTGTTTTTCTTTCATTCTTAGAGAACGACAACAAATTTGACCACTGGATTGTTCGTGCACTAACGTATCTCGATCGTGTCCAGTTGCATCTTGACATTGACTTTGTAGGCAATCGCATTACCTCTAAAATTCGCCTTGCATTCTGTGTGAACACTCATGTAATATGTATATGTGCAATACAAAAGAGGTATGCTTTCAAACTCAACGTGGTCACACAGAAATATGTGAAATGACCACAACCTCTTCCCATCTACCCTGTCCTCTTCCCTACATGGACTTCAATTAAAACAGATTTCTCTTAAACCCGCTAATTTGTGTGTCCACCACGGAAAACGATTCTAAGTGACTTTACTTTGGCATTGTTTCCTTGGTGCCGGCAATACATTTTAAACACATTCCGTGCCACCACAACATAATGCCCAGTTAACGGGTCACGGCCACTTCAAGTATTTCTCTGATATCAGGCTGTTCAGACAATATTGTCAGGAATGATACACCTTCAAGGGACTTCTCTGGCATTTCTTAAGATTACTGTCATGTGCTCAACCTTTTGATTATTTATGGGTGATTCTAAATGTCGTCCATCCATAGATGAGTAGTAAAAGATGTAGCCCACCTGGTAGGTGGCATTCATATTACAGCTGTTCTTTTTTGAAGGCAACTTGTATTAGTCTCGTCGATATGTGTGCTGAGTGAAATTGGTAGCGTCTTTGTCAAATAATTTTATTTTCAGAGCTTCAACAACTTCAGTATACTGTATATTATCAGTGATAATGTGATGCTTCAGCAGCAGGGCATTTCTTATTTCTTGATAACAGATGGTTGTTAGAACGCTATAATTAACATGCTTGATACAATCATGTACTGTGACCACGTTTAAATTCAAATTTGTATGTGAACTTTAAAATTATCACATTAGAAAAGCTGTACGGAAACGGCAAAATTCAATGAAATTTCCTCCATTTGGAAAAAAGTTCCATGCAACCTATAGCGCCAACTTCTGACCAAACTACGTCGTAGCAGAGTTCCTTCTTTCCAAACCAGTTGATGGAAATGCTCCAAATTTGCATTTACTTTTTTCAAAAGTTTGTTTAAAATTAACTTAACAATTGAATGAAATCACAGTTACTGTCTTCTGTAGTTATTACTTGGTAGTAGATTGTGTTTTTGGACAGCATCAGGTAAAAAAAGGAGTGTATGCCTCTTCAATTTCTGCATTTCAGGAGTTTACATATTTTGTGTGTCTTGGATCAGTGGCATTTATTTCACCCAGGATGTCAGTAACAAAACGCCAACAGATAAAACTGCTGAACAGATGTCCACTTACGATTAAAAGGTTTACAGCAAGATATGGGATTTAATCAAAACTTTGAATCAGCAACAGGCGGGAACAGACGTTGTAATAAAGCTGCTACTGCTTCAAAATCTCTTCTTTTGTTCGTTCATCATACATCTTCCATGAATTGGGTTTGAACGGCCTAAACCTTGAGGATCCAGAGTAAGACATAATCCTTTCATTAATCCCTGTTTCCTGCACTCATAAAGGATATTAGTGTGGGGTTTGAGGATATGTTGCCATCGTCAAATATACATGTGATACCTTTTGTTCTTCTCAGGAAATTTGATTTCATAATTGTACGTATTTCTAACATCCAAGCACAACTTTCACCCCTCCCCGTATTTAAACACTTTTGTTTATTTTGTGGAGAAGTCAGTGCGGTAGTACATAAAAGCAATCAGTCTGCGTGATTTAACAAGAACCTGAGCCCATTAAAATGAACTCCGGTACTATTGGAGGAAAAAACGATCCACAGTACATCAGCAGTTTCCCCACCGTCCCCCAGACAGCTGAAGACAGGGCCGGCTCTCAAAATGGCACTTCTGCTGGGATAAAATGAAGGAGTCGGAATAATGTGCCGTGAGTTATCTATGTACAACATCTCCAATGGAAAAACAATTAAATGAGATTGATGGAGAAATGTAGACAACTGGGTGGGTTGAGGGGTGGGGAGGGAGGAGTGTGTGCGCGGGGGGGTTAGTTGGATCTGACTGTATGTCTATCCCTGTTTGCGTACCTCCTGGAGGCACAAATGTCAGCTTTGAGCAGTTTGTGGACTCCCCACTAAGCTCTTGGCCCGCTCCGATCCAGACTGGTTCTATCTTCTGGACTCTTGGCATGCCACGTACGAGCCGTGGCCATCAATGTGTCATTCAAATGCCATGGCTTCACAGCCACCACTTACTTCTGTGCTCATGGATATCAGGGTTAGTATTTTGTGCTCGCGCTTCTATGCGGTGACAACAGTTGTTCTCGCTTTTACTTATTTTTGGAGGGATTGCACTAAAAGGATCTTTTCACTCCAGTGCCGGTCGCATTGCGTGCATTTGTCGGACACTTAACTTGTGTCATAGATATAAAGATTCAGCTTCAAATTTTAGATCACCAACATTGCAGATAACTCTTGGTTAAGAATGCAAAGGTCATTATAAAGATGTGACCACACAACATAACTACATTATAGATACATAATACAACCGGAAGTGTACTCAGAGAGCGCAGGCCTCCACCAAGGCTAAATGTCCTTGCAATGTTAATGAAGGGGAAAAATCATTTGTGCATCCGCCCCGTGATCCGGATTCACTCCAAAATTGTCAGGATTCTTTCCTGGCCCATGTCTCACCCTTCCACCAAGGTTCATGAATATTGGGCCAGTAGTTTTACCAGAATTCTGCTGACTGACAGACAAACAAACCTACCAAAAGCATGGCCTCCTTGGCGCAGGTTATAATCTATGGTTGGATAAAGGTGCAGAGAGGATTGGATGTAGATATTGTCTACCAACCAATCCAATGTGCTATCAATATTACTTTCTTAAAGAGTATTTAAGATTTTCTAATTGTGTCTGTAACATTCCAGGTTAATTTTGGAAGAGGTCTCCGCAATCAGTGAGCAAGCACTTTACTTAATGTAGGTATTGTCTTCACATCCACATGTATGATGTGCCATACGTAACTTGATTTTATAACAAACAATAGCAGCGCTTCAATCCAAACATTATTTTCATTATCAATTAATTTGCTTTATATTATTCTCAATTAATCATCATGTCAAAAATCTGTAGAAAAAGTGTCCTTCACAAGTGGATGTTTATAAATGTTTTGATGTGTCCGACAAACCGAACCAACAAAATCCAAAGATATTCAAGTGAATCTTTGGTTAAACCATTAAACTACACCTTGTGTTATTAATAAGGAACTTTTCCCACTTTGAGACGGATTTTCATAGCTAAATGATATCCCAGAATTTGTACTGATGGTGGCTGGTACACACAATCCATGAACATTGATGGCAGATTTGGAAGGGACTGAAATGACACACTCTTGTAATGATTATTTTAGACCACCTTCCCTTGTAAAACAAATCCTCTCCAAACAAAGCTTTAGGCCATGATCAGATCGGGCATGTTGTCTGCTGTTTTGAATGCATCAATGCAGCTGTTTGCAAAAATGCCAAAAAATCTGTCCTGTTTCCTTGTATTATCAAGCTAATCTGAAAATAAAATGAACAAAAGAGAGTGAGTCAGGCTTGCTCCTAAATTATAGAGTATGGAATTTGTTCTGAAACCCAGAAAGTACAATGGCCTCACAGAACGAACACTGACAGTTTTGTCATCTGGTCCAAGAGATCCCTCTAGATAGGACTTGTTTTACAGGATCATTTTCCATTGATGTTACTTCGTTTACATAAAATAAAGAAAAACAGCCACTGTGGCCGTAAGTAACAATCACATCGTGATGGTAAATGGTCACATATATGGTGTAAGAAGAATCTAGTTAAAGTAGACGAACGGTAGCTAGCATTAGCCACTATTAATTACTGGTCATTCAGACTGCAACAGTGATGATCTAAGAGGTGTATTTTACTTCCTATGAATTGATTTTAATTTGTAAATAAAAGAATGTGCTATTTCATCTTTCAGATGTCAGTCTCACTCGTGACCAAAAGTATTTAAAAAAACGCCAAAAGGCCCAGAGCAGGGAAATGCAATATCAAGGCCTTACTAGAACATCTCTTGTACTATTAACGTTACAATCCTCACGTCAGATACTATGTGGTGAACTTTTTCATGCCACAGGGCACCTAGTATAGAGTTAATGCACATGGTGCGAGACAAATATGCTTCCAGAATGTAACAAAAAAACCTCTCTTTTGCAATGTTTTGTTGTTTGTCACCCCTTTTCGTTGAGGCATTAACTATTGAAGACAACTGCCAACAAAAGTGATGATGCTAAAAAAAATAATAATAATAGAGGAGGAAAAATAAAGACACAGCTAAAAAAGTGCTGCTACTGTAAAAACGCAGGTATTGTTTAAAGATAAAGAAAGAAAAAAAGAAGCAGAAGTGAGAGCATGGAGCCGGTGGCGAACAGAGCAGTGACAATGCTGCTGCTAAACAGCTTTGGCAAGAGATGACAGGAAGCAAGTGAAAGAAATAAACAGTCAACACACTTTGTTTCTGCTACTTAAAAATATCCTGTCCCGTTTTAAATCCTGACACATTCTGTGATGGGGCTGTGCACGGATGAAGGGGGGTGGGATGATATATTGGCGGGGGAGAGGGCTAGCTTTTCCAACGACTCCGTGGCGAAGAGTGTCTTTTTCCCCACAGCTATTACTACCATTACAATTTGAATCCCGGGCCCCTATAGATTCGCTACCATACGTTGTTGCCAGCAGTTGCTAAAGAAAAACCCCACATGGAATAAGCTAATCCCTTTCAAACGGGTCGCGGCCGGCACGGACATGACTTTGCGATGAGTGAGCAATGTGGTGAGAGGAGCAAAGAGGAGGAGGAGGGTGAAGTCATTTTGCTCAAAGTTTGGATTCAAAACACTCTCCCCTTTTGCGCCGCGCGTCTCCCTTTGATCCCCGCCGCCAACTACAATAATCAGCTTCTCCTCCAAGTATTTATCAGATAGAACACAGACAAGATTACATCGAGAACAAATATGTGTCCCCTTTATCCTGCCAGAGAGGGACGCGCGGGGCTGACAATAGCAGAGGTGACGGAGTGCGAGTTGGAGACGAGGGTGGAGAGGAGAGCAATGTGTGGTGTAAGGGAGAGGGGGGGTAAAAAGGCTGTTTGTCGAGTGGAGAAGAGCAGCAAAACGACAACTCATTATCCCCAACCCCGAAAACATTTCGAGCACACGCAAACAAACACACGCACAGTGTGCACTCACACTTGCAGTCTGTTTTTTTTTTTTCCCCGTGCACCACTTTTGTTTGCGTGCTCCGTCTCCGTCATTTCGCCTTACTTATTTATGAGACTTTACAAGTTCCTTGACGGAGATGCAGAGCGTTGCAGTTTATGTCTAATTTAGTAAATATCCTTTCGCCAGTCAGGCCTGTCAGCCATTGTTTTTCTCTCTTTCCCTATGTTCTCCTCCCCCCTCATCTCCCCCGTCCCCCGTCGCTTGGGTGACAGATAGAAATGAAGACTGGATCTGATGAACATATATATTCTCTCTGATTTGCGCCCCTTTTTTGTTGTTTGCGGGCGTCACTGCGAAAAAGTTTAACTTCTGAACTGTGCGCGCCACAGACGAGGCCAGGTAACTAGCGCGCGACGCCGGGCTAGTTGTCTGAGACGTGTCAAGCCCTCATTGTCTTTTAATGCAGAAGGGGGATAACAGCCTACCAAACAGGCAAGTGTCTCCACACAAGTCTCCTTTGCAGTACCCTTCGTTAACGATCACAGCGTGGCGGCGGCGGTGGCGGCATACAAAAGGGAGAGGGAGAGAGGCAAGAAACAAGAGCGAGAGAGATGAAATATATTTTGAATGTTTTATGGAAAAACAATCTGACACAAAGTAATATTCATCTCCGATGAATCCAATATTCTTTTTGGAATGATATTAGACGTATCTATTATATCTTCCATTGTGTTCCCATCTGCCCTTTTCAGGATCTAAATTATGTGCATTAGTACGTAAATGGGCTAATGCCTGTCTGTATTTAGCTGGCTACATGCCGTGAATATATTCTCTGCTTCAAGAAGTAATTGGTAATTACAGTGGTCATTTAGGCAATCACTGTCTCCCCGAGATTCATGTCATTCTTAAAAATAACTAGCTCTTAACCTTTGACAGAATTCTACAGAAACTGTTCATCATCGCCCCCGCTTTGATTAATTTTTACACACACACACACAAGCTTGCACACAATGGGCACAAATACGCTCAGAAACAAAGATGGACACACCTACGGCATCCGCTGACACAAAAAGTGGGTAAGAGAACATAGAAATGGACACGCACACACACACAACACACGCCGTCAGGCCATCTTTATAAGGATGGAAAAGAGAGATTTCCCACATGGAGGAGAAGACAAAATATCCCACCTCCGACACCATTAGTTCCATTTCATAAACAGCAAGACTATATATAGGCCATTTAACGTCCTCCCTCCCTACATCCGTCCATCGATCTCTCTCCAAGTTCGCACCGGATTTATCCCACTTCATTGACAGCAAACGGTTAGGTCTTTTCATCCTTCCATCTCTCCTCAGCCTCTCTCAGTTTAAACAAGCTCTCTCAGACAACAGTCATTTCCATGCATAATGATCCTCTGTAGACAGTGGCGGTGGCGAGGGAGTGTATAACCGGTATTGTATGTGTGAGAGACGGTCAGGTTGGCGATATTAGCATCGGAATACTTCTCCGCTTACTCTGATGCCCTCCATTACCGAGTGCTCCACGCAACTCTTTTTGCATCTCCAGTGGCTTCTGTGTGCAGAAAAATATATCCTCCTTTCTTGTATTGTCACCCACCGGCAAATCAGCAATTTTTACAATAATAAGCAGGCAGAGGGAGCGTTTCATAAATCCTCCATATTCCTAGTACTGGTTTTATGAATCTTTAATGTGAGAGCCAATGACCTCCGCCTTGATATATAGAGTAAAAGCCAGAAGGAAATAAAAGCCTTTTATAATGATGAGTAAAAGACACAAGCTGCCCCCTTGGAGTCGTTAGTCAGCTTATTGGCTCTGCTGGTCATTTTTACTGTTTTGTTTTCAATGATTTTGCTCACGTTGAATAAAAACCTGGGTTTTTGATTTCTCACAAATCTAACAAATTTGTTGGCAGAAAACGGGAATCATTGAGAGGAATCGTCAATAAAATTCCAACGTGTTTGCAGTCGAAAATCATTCAATTGTTGAATTTATTGTTTGCATTTTTGTATTACTGAAAAGAAGAAAAAAGGGCTCTTTGAGTTGAATCACAAAATGCTTCTTTAGCCTCCAGGGCCTTGCCATAACTGTATGAGCTCACTGCCATGTTTATTCAACTTGACTTGACCCAGCTGTTGCTATCTCTCATACTAGCTCTCACACTCACTGCCCTCACCAAACTATTGCCTGTGTGCTGGAGAATACCGAAGGAACCTGCTGACATGCTATAGACAGCGCTTGTTAGCCTGTGGCTACTATTCCATGGTGCCCTCCAGTTAGGCAACATTTAGTGCCCATTAAAGTTAGTGTTATTAATTGAGAAGGCCACACAACACGCTTCGCTAGCAGAAGTATTGAAGAATAAGGACCCCAACCATTAAAATGTAAGCCGGACAATTTTTTGACACTTGCCGTTGAGCTGTTTAATGTGCTGCAGCTGAGGAGTTAACAAGTTATCCAACATGCAAACTGAAGTTAGCTGTGACTTTAGCTCGGAAGCTAACGTTAGCTGGGACTCAATGTCGGCGGATCTTCTTGTGTGACTGTTAGTCTGTAAAAGAAGAGGGAAGTAACAGGAGGCACCGGTTGGAGGATTGTTCCGACGGCCCATTATTCTGAAGAGCCAATAGAAAGAATGATGGCCCATTGAACCCAAAGCCCATTTGTCCAAAGCTTCAAAAAATACACACTGACCCTGCAACAAATAAAAGCACATGACTAATTATTTTGCACAATGGTGTCAACAGACCTTCCAGTGTTTTGCCCTACCATGGTGAAGACATGACCCACCCTACTCTGCCTCTGATTGGCTTACACTGATAGTCTTATCCTGACCTAACCAATCTCACTCCTCATGCTTAAACCCAATCAACAAGGCAACAAGTAATGTGAGGCAGAGTGGTCATGCCATAGCCATGCCATAGTAGCAAAATCTGTAAGATTCAATGATGTCATTGTGGGTTATAATTAGCCCTGTGCTTCTGTTTCTTGCACAGTGTGTATTCTTTTAATAATGGGCGTTTTTTTTCTGGATAACGGGCCTTAGGACAAATGGGCGTTCGGTCCATTGGGAAACTTCTGGGTTTTCGGAATTATGGGCCGTCTGAACAATGACATGGCACCATCTGTTGCATTGGAGGTAAAGCGGATCGTCCACGGAGTTGGCAGTTCAATCCCCAGCTCCTCTTATCCATATGTTAAAGTGTCCTCGGGGAAGACACTGAACTTTGAACTGCTCCTGATGGGTGGGCCAGCACCATGCATGCATATCGCGTGTGAGTGTGAGTATGAATGAATGAACGAGAGGCTCTTTGTATAAAAGGCAAGAGAAAAAGTAGAGGGAAAGGTAAAAACAATTCTGTACTTATTTTGTACACTGAACCCTAAAATGTGATTTGCACACCTTATAATTCCTCCCTCCTGCAACGTTTGTCCTCACTCAGACAGAGAAATTAAATGAAATGAAGTCAAAGGATAGTCCCTGTAATATTAATGAGAAACTGGAGTTTGGATGGTATAATTTAAGATGCCTTTTTTTTTACATGCCTGACTTACACACAGCTCTGAATTACGCGTTGAGAATAATTTGAAGATGGGCTGTCTTGAAGTGAGCAGATGTACCTGCCGAATGTGCTTTTTAAGTCTCAGCGGGGCTACAATAATGGGTCATTTTCCAGCAACTGTCAGTACAATAAGTGTGACCTTTTGAGCACCCCATTTAAGAAGTCATCAAAGCTATTTGCTTTCATTTAACTCATGTCACGTTTTGAAATAAAAAGTACACGTTCTATTTGTTGCAGCCAAATGTTATGGGCTGTTAATGGCCTAACAGACGTCCTTGATTTCATCATTCTGCTTTGATTAAAAATTAATCACTGAATAAGTCATAAGTCATGAAAGTAGAGACAGTGGAAAACCCCATGAAGGTCTCAATCCACATCTACGTGCACATGTTGCTGATAAACCTCTATCCAAGCCACTACAGTAGACCTGCTGTCTGAAGTCTCACACTGTGTGCTTACACTTCAGCGATTCGTATTAAGTGGGAATACACACAAGCAATCAACATATTCATCTTAATGCATAAAGCAGAATTAAATCTTTTGTCAACCGAAACCCCATGCACATATGAGACTAGTGTTATACAGGGACTGCATGTAATTTACGGCTCTCTCCCAACAGTTGTGTCAACAGCCTAGATTTGCACCTTGCATCTTCAAACCCTTCCTCTATAGGCTTCGTTTAAGGAGAAGCTTTTTTCTAGCCACAATAACACCGGCTCTATTTCAGTCAGGTAGACCAGTAAAAACATCTTTCACAAAAACAAGGGCCCAAAAAAAAATACCATATTGGGTGTTATTAGTTGCATCTGTGTGTAGTGGTCTAGGGTCTAAAGGCCAAACCAGCATTTTAAACAGCTAAATCGAAATGTTCCTTTACAAAGCAATCACCCATATTGATGGAGTCTTATTTGTAAAAATGTTCCTAGTCCAACATTGGTGAATTGTAACATTAACCAATAGCAACCTGACTGACTATCACAAGCATGTTCTTAGCTTGTTAGCATGTTAGCTCACTATGGTAGTTCACCAACTAGCACTGTGAGAGGGACTGCCTATTGTTCCAGAACCCCAATAGTCCAAAAAAGGTTCCATTGGGCCGATAGCCGATTTGTTTGACAAGACTGTTATCGGACCGTAACGATTTCTTTCCTACTATGGTAAGGCATGACCCGCCCTCCTCACCTTTGTTGGTTCAGTTTAAGCATGAGGAGTTAGGTTAGAATAAGAATAAGCCAATCACAGGCAGAGTCGGACGGGTCATGCCTTCGTTAAAGTAGGAAAAGAAATATGGCTCCTGGAAAGTCCTAATTACGTAATTATTCATCGTAATTAGTCGTGTGCTTCTGTCTGTTGCCGAAGGAGCGTGTATTTCCGGAGCAATGGGCCTTCGGAACAATGGGCATTTGTTTTTGGGATATCGGACTTTTGGACAATTGGGTTTTCGGAATAATGGGCGGTTGGAAAAAAGGCATATCACATCCCTACATCACCAAGCTTGTTTTTCACCTGGATGCATGGACAATCTTTGCTGTGCTAGAGTGACCATGCCTGAAATATGTAGATAAACTGTACATCCTGTAGAAGAAGAGTAGGAAGATATTAAAAAATATAGATGTTCTATATATGTTCTGCCCCCACATTTCTAATGTTTTAGCATTTCATGCTCATACTTATCCCTCCTCTCTTTCCGTAGTTAGTGCCTCGTTGTTTTGGGATTCTGATGAGAGTACACGCTGCACATACTGCACTAATGTATCACGTCTTCTGTTTGGTAGCCTGTAAAGACCTTAGTCTGTAAGTATTTCTTTATGCTGCATTAAAATATGTACGAAGATATTTTCTATTCTATTCGCTCTGTTAGTATAGCATTTGTGTTGTATTAAATGCTAATCGCGGTTAGCATTTCTCCATTGACAGTAATGTTTAAATTAGCTTAGAAGCTAGCTAGTCGGACATTCTTACACGACGCTATATGCTGGATTGTTGTTTTGTATTCATGTATGTGTATATGGACAGTTTGTAAGGCCATATTTCATATTGTGTTTCCACAGTTTTACAATTAAGAAAGATTCACACTAAAGTCCTGAAATTCTTCGACGGATTCCATGGTCTTTATTTCACGGATCTACTGTTAGCTATCTGCTAAGCTTTCCTGCACAAAGCAAGAGCATAATAATATATATATACAGAACAGTATGATGTGTCTTTGCCAAAATACACCACTGTAGGACATTTTGTCCGTTATGAATTACAGTTACGTATTTACATTAGAAATATTGTCTGCTAATTCATTAAGCCATTTAACCAAGAGGAAGTTAAATAAAAAGCCTGTGCTTTCTGACCACAGGCTCAATATTATCAGTGAAGAGTTCAGGCACTAAATCAACGACAATCTTAAAAGTTAATATCAGTATCTTGTGCACAAACATGCATTTGTGTGAGCACTTACTTTGACTCCACATTTGGATGTGGACCTGTGGCCCATTGGTTGGCACACTGGTGACGGAGGCCAGCAAAGTGGATTTGCTGTGATGGATGCGACAGAACGACTGAGCGATCGCGGGACCTTTTCTGTCAGAACCATTTATACATGCCAATATTCATCCTTGAGCCCCTTCGAAACACACTACACATCCTCATCAAGGCTGAAAGCGAAGAGGAATAAAAGTACGAGAGGCTGAGGGTGGACGGGAGAAGTGATGTTAAGTATCGTGCAAGTGTGTATTTGTGCAGTAAGTGGCTGATCGGTAAAGAAAAGGCAGAATATGTGTGAGAAAGTTCCCTCTCCACTTGGTAATTCGATATCTCTGCATGAAAGGGAAGAAAGAGATACTTACTTGCCCGACCCTGAATCCCCTCTAGAGGGGAGAAAAAAAAATCATCACTGATGGATATAATTCTAGAGGAAAAATGAGTGAAAGAGGCAGAGAGAGAGAGGATATAAAAGCAGATTATATTTAAGCAGTAATCAGGACAGTGAAGAGCTTGGGAGATTTTAATATGTTTAAATGTTCTTAATTGGGCTCAGAGTGGAGTGGGGCCCCCTGAAAGCATCCACCCAAAACAGTGCTCTAAAGGTAAAAGGCAGATTGGCTTTTATTGAATTGTAACGAGATGTGGGAAATTGGATGTTAATTCTGTCCCCGGAGTCAGCGAGCGCTCCCTTTGCTCGGTGCGAGGTGTAGCTGTATCGGGGTCGTGCGATTGAAGTTGTGTTGCACCTCGCTCAGTTATTTAAGGTAAGAGGGAGGGCGCTATAAAAACTTAATGAATTTTGTGCTTTGTGGTGATGTATGTGCCAAAGAATGTGTGCCAGTATTTGTGCTGGCGCACATTCACTGGCACACACATCACCGCCAAACACACAACACAGTGATGCGTAACGCGTGATGTCTATAGACGGCGCGATCGCGTTCGGCGGCGTCACCTTATTGAGGCCTTGTAGGAATTACACCCCAGAAGATCTGCTCCGGGCGCACTTCCGAACACACTCTGAGCCGTTTTTTTTCCCTTCGCAACTCCGTATATTATCGAGATTCCACGCTGGGAGAGGACATATTAGTGTGACGAACATATCTGCCAATGCAAAACTTGCATCTTAAAAGGCGTAGAGACGATGCAGCTCGGAAAACAAAAAGGAAAAACAGCATTTCATGCACTCTGTCCCTTTCAATTGTAAAATCAGCTTGGCAAAAAGAAGCGGCACCATAAAATTCAGCTGTGGTTTTCTTTCAGCCAAAGCGCTTTTCTTTTGTAGGGAGGGGGAAAAGAAAAAAAAAAAAAAAGGAGGGAGAAAAGCCTAGGTCTTAGCTGTGAGAGCAAGAGTGTGGGGAAAAGCATGGGTCCATCTGGCAGCGGGAAGGAGGCAGCTTTGTGGAGATCGAGTCCAAGACACACTGCTACAGAAGGGTCCTTCTTTGCGACACCTGCAGAATACCTCCAAGCTCCGACTGCCTGCCTGCTCGCATTGTTCTACACAAAGTACGGGCATACGCCCGCCGCAACCTCCGGTCGCCCCCTCGCCCAAACCCCAGGAACAGGAGGATAGGCCTCTCAGATTACATTATATCCCTGCACACACATGCACAACGTGTGCACACGCAGAGGGCCGGAGTCGCAGCGGCCTCACCCCCCCCCTTTCCCCTGTCATCCTGTCAGCTGTTATTAACATGCAGAAATGGATTGAGAGAGAGGTATAGAAGAGACGAATGAAACAAACAGACACTGAGGGGTGGGGAATGGCGAGGGGAGGGAGCGACTGAGTGGCTGGAAGAGAGTGTGTGTGTGTGTGTGTGAATAGAGAGCACGTTTGGAAAGAAAGAGAGAGAGACGTCTCTTTTATTTACCCTCATGCTTCAGTGCTCCTCGTTAAGAAGGGGAGGACACTGGGGCCTTATCACCCAATTTGCCGCCCGTGTCTATGTGTTTCTCAATTGATTTCTCCGACAAAGTCCGGAATCATTTTTTCAACTCTCCTTCATCCCCTTCCTTCTCCCTCGCCTGCGCCGTGTCTTCCTTTATCTCCTCTCCTCTCCGTCTTTTCATGCCACCTCTCGGCTCTCATCACACGTTCGACAGAAAGGGCGCCGGAGTTGCCTCGGTCGTGCTCGCGGTACATACATCCACGCACACGGAGATGTCCGCGAGACAAGGCATAAAAAAAGTGCATAAAATAGCCATCACGCGCGTTAAATATAGACTATTTCACAGATGTTTTATGAAAATGAGAATTAGGACATGCTTGAAGCGCACTGATGACAAATCCTCTCTAAGCTTTAATTAGGAACGTTGTTAAAAAAAAAAAAACAGCCAGTCTACCGGCACGTACAACTTTTAAAGTGTATTAAATGCTGCAATCATATTTAAAAACGTTATAATCTCTCTATATAATTAGAATTTTATGCGTAATCGAGAGTGCGAGTCACAGGTCAAGGTGAATGTTAATTCTCGCACAAAACCTCATCTGCGGCACAATGACAACACTACTAGAGTTGGATTAATGAAAACTGCTGAAAAAAGTACTACTATTATTATTATTATTATTACTAGGCCTAAGATGTTCCCGGCTCAAATCAAATCTCCTTATGTGTCGGGTTCCTTTCCGGGGCTTTATTCTCACATTCACCCCACAGATAATAGCCCTAAACATCCATTTTATACACAGCTAGTGTATTGATCAAAGCAGCTCTGAACCAAATATGAAATAGAAAACCTTTATAATACCTTCTACAGAGCAGAAATAATACCTCCGGTGAAAAGAACAAGTCATGGCTTTAAAGCGGTGGAGGTGTGTCTATCCAACTAAATATTAGAGGGTTTGATTCAACCAAATTATATACAACCTGTACAAAACTACGTGCATGGCTATACAACTGAGATTTTCTTTTTTTTCAGAATGTTAGTGAGCCATTTCTTTTAACGAATGTTCATTTTCTCTCAATCACCCCGTGAGCTACACTAGTCTATAAACTTGGTTTTAAAAGATGTGACACCCCATTGTTTTTTTCTTTCTGTCTCTCCATGAACAACCCCCCCCCCACCCTTCATGGCTAAATTACGTGGAAATAAACTATGCCAATTGGTTGAGTGAATATTTGTTCTCTTCAGCTTCATTTTACGCTGGCTAAATCATTTTGCTTGGTACAGAGCATCTGATGACGCTGTCTGACGGCAAGATAGAGCGCTGAAAATATTCTAAATATACTGTAAACACTTCAACTGGTGTTGATTTTCTTTAGGTGAGCTAAAATATGGTGATTAACTGCTGCCCCGCGTTTAGTTCACAGCAGTACATTGCTTAGCACCCGTGCTGCTACACCTGTTTCATCTACAGTAGGTAATGCACTGACTGTGGATAAGTACCTCACTTCAAAGCATCCAAACTGTCCTTTTAAGGCACCTGTTTTGGGAACCACTGCACTATGCAACCAACCTTTAGTACACCTCATCATGTCTTTTCACACAGTTAGCAGAGTCTTGCAGGATCTAAGTTGTTGATGAAATCAAAAACGCTGTCAGAAGTTCCTCCAATGTCGAATGGGGGGAGGCCGGCTATCAGGTGCTCACTTGACACGGGTCAAGTTGTTAGGCAGCCCCCACGAAGAGGGAAGGGGCCACCGCTAACAAGTCCACTTACAGCGGTGACGGCTTTTAAGTACAGCGAGCCATTAGAGGGACATTGTTCACATCGACTTGAGTGTGAAATGATATGTGTGGAGAGACGGCGCGGGGTAATATCACCATTATCCCGGGGTCATCTCGGGGAAGACATTGATCTGGAGAGATTCGCGTGAACACAAAGTAGGAAACTCTGACTTGCGATAATGCTTGTGTGCTTGTTAATGCCTCCATTGTCTGACTGAGCGAAGCGTGCACGCGTCAGGCGGCAGAAAATCACTGGATGTGCGAGGTTGAGCAGCAAAGCCCTCACTATGTGCTGTTTATCAATCAAGGCGACTCCGAGTGAAAGATGGCGCTTCCTGCGGAATGATGGGATTTAGGTTCGAAATGTGACAAGTGTCAGATTATCGGTAAGTCAATGGCCCGCCGCAGACACTCCACCGGCCTCTGTTGGGTTTCCACTGATACCGATGGCCCCCTATTGATCCGAGGGCGGCCTGTGCTCGCCGACAGCCCGCCCCACCCCCCCTGCGAGGACCCCTGGCCCTTCCCCCTCGCATCATGCGCGGCGAGATAAAGGCCGGCTAGGCGTGAAAAAGTTGCGGGCCAAAAGTTTTGTGCTGAAGAGAAGAAGAAGAAGAAGAAGAAAAGAGGGGGAAAAATGGAGGAAGTTTAAGCTGTGGAGCCCTTCCCCTGAAGGCAAGCTGGCCTGCCATCTGTGCAGGCTCTCTAGCCATAGCCACCACCCCTGGAAGAGAGAGAGAGAAAGAGAGAGAGAGAAGGGAGAGGCAGCCAGGGAAGGAGGGAAACAGGGAGGGAAGGAAGGATGGAGGGAGAGACAGACTGGGGAACATGAGAGAGGAAGGAGTGGATGAGGAAGGGAGGAAGCAATGGATGGAGAGAGAAAAAAAGAGACAATAAATAAACTAAGGTAGCATCTTGTCTTGAGTTCGACCTTCGGAACAACCAGCTCACCCCGACCTCTTCTGAAGATGAGAACATAACTTCCCCCCTTCAGGCCGAGAAGAGAGAACCCGCGGCGGCCTCGAGCAGGAAAGGCAGCTCTTGACAAACGGACATGAGCTTTGCTTGCCTGCCACTGACACTGAGTCCACTTTCTAACCAAAAAGGATCCCACTTTTGTTGCCTTTCTTTTTTTTCCTTTTTTTTTCTTCTTTTCCTTTACTCCCCTTTCCTGGGAAAATCTGCCAGAGCTTATCCATCGAAGCCAACACATGAACTTTCAATCAGGGATTAGCCGGATTTTCCAATGTGGATCTTCTTTTGTGAATTTGGCCGGCGTCGCCTGTGTCGCTGGCAAAGGGAACGTAAATAGAATATGATCCCTGGGCCAAGGGATTGCCTCGCTTATTTCAAAGAAAGACTTCAAAAACAGGGCCCACTTAGGCTGCTCCACGAGTGTGATGTTCCTGCCATGTTTTTGAAGCGTGTGCTCCATGCCGGACCACCAAAAAAGTCCAAGTAGGCATGTGTGCACGCCGCTGCTCTCGTGCACTTTGTCCACGGGGGGGGGGGGTTTACGAAACAAGTGAAAAGGTGAGAAAAACAACGTGGCTTAAAAGAGCAGGAAAGGGAAAGACTCTGCTGCTCACGTTGAAACGTTGCACTACTGGTGAGTACGACACCCGTCTATCTGCTCTCACCCTCCCTTTCCGTCCACTCGCTCTATCTCCATCTCCTCATCCCGCGCCCTCCTCTCTCTTCTGTCACCATTGTGTGCCCCCCACCCCCCCCCCACCCCACCCCACCTCCCGTGCTGCTGACGTCCGTCCAGTCTTCACAGATCTAGATGCTAATCCTAGCTTACCGTGCTGGCGACTCTGATAAGAGAGGCCCCGCCGTATGACAGCAGCGCGTGTGACTCGCGCAGACTCCAGTGCTCTATCAGACCGCTCCATGTGGCCGCGGGCCACCGCCAAAGTTGGACCGCGGTCCATCCGAATGAGGGTTTATATGCGGGGGAACACACATGGGCACACACACACACACACACGCACGCATGTGTTCGGCCGCGAGGAACTATATGCAAACACTTGCGCGCGAACGTCGGCCGCTTAGCCGCCCCGAACATAAAGACAAGCACTCGGATACGACGGCCCATACCAGAGAAGATTTAAACTTCCACATGGACCGAAGTTTTATCTTTAAAAAGGAACAATAGGCAAATATGCCACCCAACTGAGCATTGTGTTTGTTCTTTAAATGTCAGAGTGAAAATCCCCCCCTCAACTTTGAAGAAGATAGGGCTTTAATCAGCTAGCTAACGCTGCTGCATCCGTCACTCGCCGCTTGGCTCGGCCGCGGCGACAGACTCAACAAACACTGTGTGTTTACTCAACGGCGGGTAAAAAGATTATCTGTAACTTTCGCTCTGTCTTCGCCTCGCTCTCCCTCTCTGTCCGTCTGGCGGGGGGGATGGTGGTCCATCTTCCGTGGCGAGGTCCTCCTCGACGGGGGTCGGCGGGCCTCCCACTGGGCAGCGCTCAGGTGCGCGGAGAGGCTTGTCACGGGGAGGCTGGTGACGAGCGAGAGGGCCCGTGATCACACGCGGTGCGACGTTCTGAGTGGGAGTTGCGAACACTTTGAAGTGACACGACCGCCGTCTCGTCTTTTCCTCTGCAGAGAAAGAAAGCAAGTGAATCCAGACGGTGCAATCACCTCCTAAGGTCACACAAACGGAATGAAAAAAAATCAAAAAGAAGTCTCCAGCTGAACGCCCTCGCAGAGTGACTGACAGCGAGCACGGGGTTAAAGACTCGACACGCGTCTCCGTCCCGCTTTCTTCCTTTTAACGCGTTTTTTTTGCGGCATGGAGATCCTTGTCAAACAAACAAACTCGTCTTTTGTTTGCGCTTAAGAGTCGCTTGTTTCCCAGTTTCTCCACGGTGGCGTGTGTGGCGGAGTTGTGTGTGTGTGTTTGTGTTTGTGCGCACAGTTGGGACACCTTTATAAGAATCTGTGTGTTATGTGATTATGTGTATGTGTTGCTGTTGCTCCCTTAGGGCGCTCCTCTTTGCCCACCTATCTCTCACTCGATGAACACCCCCCCCCCCCCACACACACACACACCATCCCCCCCAACACACAGACACACACACAGCCGCGGGAAAATTTACAACCTCCATCACATCGTGACGAAGGGTGGGGTGGAGGATTAGGTGCCACGGCTGAAAACCACACTAAATTGAGCCCTCACTGTTTATTTTTACACTTTGCATTGTAAATTAAAAATGAAGCAGCAGAGAGCGAGGTGGGGGGGGGGGGGGGGGGGGGGGGAGTAAGTAGGATCGAATTTGAGGTATTGTCACAGCTACATCTTTTTTTTTTTTTTTTCTAATTTGTTTCCCCCGTAAATGAGATTGTTCTCCTTGACTAAGAAAAGCAAACGTTACAGCCCATAGCTCACAGGAAGACGATGCATGAGAAATCCATGCAACGTGTGTTAGAGTCTGTGTGTGTGTGTGTGTGTGTGTGTGTGTGTGTGTGTGTGTGTGTGTGTGTGTGTGTGTGTGTGTGTGTTTGTAATGGAAATGCTCAAATGCACTTGATCTTTTGTTTGGTGGCACTTTTTCGCCGAGTGGTGCTCACATGCTATTATAAGGCACCGTAAGCTCTTTCTAAATGGATTACGAGCAAATTGTAATCACGATAATCTGTACATAATATAAGATGCTTTTACACGCTGAACAATGACAAACTACTGGGCAACGTTGGAGCTGTAGGAGTCTCAGAACACAGTGATGATGATGATGTGCTGGAAACAAATACTCTCCTGATGTACAGTTCACATGTGGTGAGTTCACATGTTTTTTTTTACATGTGAACTTCAATTTCACATTTAAACACGGTACCTGTTATATAATGTAATGAGTAGTGTATTTTTGCATAAAACATTATTATATCACATGGGAATAATTTAGCATCTAGTGACTTCCCATCAAGGACTTTTTGGACATTTAACATATATGATAAATATATAAAACAGTTGTAAATGAAGGGGAGACACCACCAGGTAAAAGCATCCTTTTTTTATTTTATTATTTTATTTTGCTTCCATTCCATGTTTTCTATAAGACACATGTAGGTGTTTTATTTGACACTTTGTATTTGCGTTACATAATTTAGCCTCATTTAGACAAAACCTTACATAATATAACAAACAACTGTTTTAATGTAGCTAATGAACTGGGGAAGTTTCGTGGTGATATATATCAGTTCAAGTTGTTTACCGTATTCACCTGTAATGTCTCCTCTATAGAGACCAAAAATGTCCCCTCGCGCGATTAATGAAGTACCAATCTATCCATCTATCTATCTATCTATCTAATCTAATATCTCATTTTCTTTCTAACTAGTACAGTTTTGCCACAGGTGACTGTCACAGTGACTTGTCACTGACCGATAAATCTTATTTTCGTTGACATCGCCACATGAACCTAGATGACAAACACATGGCAGCAGACTGCCTGCGACGGGCAGTGAATCACCTCAGCAGAGGGAGGAGGACGTAGGAGAGGACGATACTGACTGACGTCTGTGTTCTTCGTTCTTTATGAACTTCACTCAGGAATATGTTTATTTTATTGACATTTTAGATTTATTAATGAGTTCATATAGTGACTTTTCTGTTGTAAACATTACTGTTGCTGCTCTTTAAAACAACATTTAGCCCGGTTCTGAATTTAAACGTCAATTAATTTAGCTGAGCAACAAGCTACAACATTAACAATATTGTTTAGTACACATTCACATGCAAAATGAGTAGTTACTACTTTAAGTACATTTTGCTGATGATACTTTTGTACATTTACTTTTATTTGTCACTAAAGTATGCAGGAAAATGTACTAAATTTACCAAAATAATTGTACTAGTTTGATCCAGTGTTCACAAAGAAATGATATGGATTCCATGAATCAGTAAATCTCTTCAGGGCAGCTCTGCTGAGAAGAGAGGAGAGAACTGCGTTTCCTCTCGTCAATGTATTAATACTGATTCTTAGAAACGGAGCTTAAAGAACGACCATTACGCCTGACACAAGGATGTTAATTCCAGTCTATTAAACAACGGATGAAGAACAACACAGAAATCCAGAAAACAAAACACGGAGTGGTGATTGAATGCTGATTCTTAGCTTATATGTACACGTCTAGCATGAAAAAAAACTCCCATTACATCTCCCTCTCCCCCCTCTCTCCCCCCCCCTCTCTCTCTCTCTCTCTCTCTAACTCAGATTTGTGTATGCAAGCGTATTTGCAAATGTGGTGTGATCTCAATGCCAGCAAGTATCAGATTTTTTTCTCCCTCTTTTAAATTACCAACAACCACTTAAATACAGTATATCCCCCAAAGACTTGATTAAGCGATTCATACATACAAAAGGCAGCCTATCACCCGTGCTTAAGATATGGGCCAAGATGTCTCCTCACATCTTTCTTTTTTTTTTTTCCTTTAGACCGCAACATGTTATGAGGCTTCTCAAAATACGATACTGCTTTTAATGTATTCTGCTATATTACTCTAAATGCTTTCATCAGCCCCTGAATGGTGAGAAAATATGCAGTTTCATTATCTTTCAATCGCGGGTGATGAATCTGTGCCAAAGGCCTCTAAACTGTACATGTGATTTAGAGTTGCACGTGCACGGCCACAGCTGTGATTCCAGGCCCGTGCACGTGAATTCTTTAAAAGTCTGCGTGTACGTGCGCTCACATGTGTGTGTGTGTGTGTGTGCGTGTTGCTGGTAAGGGGATGAGGGGAAGGGAGGGAGGGGAGGCACAATCTTCTCTCCCCTCTGTCTCTCCACAGTTATTTGTATCAGTGCTGCGCATCACTACCTTAAAGTCTCCATTAATCAATCTCCCCTCCTTTTTATTGTATCACCGTGCACTGTGCGGAGATTGCTAAATAAAAAGAAATTTCTGTATGGAAGGAGGGGGGGAGAGAAAGAGGGAGGGGGGGTGAGGGAAGAAAAAAAATGCAACTGTATTCATTGGACCTTAAAATGTTTTGATGGCTTCTGGGAGCCACATTATATTTACATAGGAATGTGTCATTAACGTCAATGGTGCAGCAGAAACTATTAAACTAATACAATGCTAAAGCCAACAACCTTGAGAATTTGATTAAAAGGCCTTTTGTTGAGTTTTAAGAACGCTCCATTCTCCGGTTAAAACAAAAGGCTGATGGATTCGGCTGCGGTTATAATTCAGCTGTCAACTTCTATTGACGCTTCTGACTGTCGCAGCCAGACGACATTTACATACTTTATATATAGACCGATACGATGGGGTCTGCATGCCTGCAATCATAATAGGAGAAGGTTCTGGAAGCGTGCACACACACACACACACACACACACACAACCACTGTTTGTCCTTCATTCCAAATTAGCCCGCTGTAATTTTGAAAGAGGCTGCGGGCGTTGTTTGCTTGGCAAAGTGTTGCTGTTCTAGTGCATCTTTAATTCTGCTTTAATTGTGAAAAGCATCTCTACCCCCCCCCCCCCCCCCGCTCCGCCAAGTGCTCTTTAGCTCTTTGCTAATCTTTGGCCTTAGCTCATCCTTGTGTGGATATTACGCCGCCCGTGACCTTCTCGGCCTGTTTATTAGCCCTCACGCGCTGCGTGTGCGAGCGAGCGACAAAACACAGCTTCCTCCACGGCTTTGCTTCCCCAACACTCGACGACTCTCTCCGGTAATTTACTCTTACAGTAATCGGATGATAATGTACGCCTCTGAATAGGTGGGAGGCGGGGGGGTGGGGGCGGGGGGGACGAGCGGCAGCGTATTTAGCACCTAGCTGCGTTATCCCCCTGATCACATCTTCAATATAATTATGAAATTTCAGGAGAAAAAAAAAAATGCACGTGGGAACGTTTCGACAAATAGGAGCCGCGGCAACCCGAGACCCTATTTGTGTTTCATTATCTGTTGGAACATATTTTACAGTCATTGCGAGATATTTAACATTGTTTTATCATACCCCCGAGATATCTTACACACCGATCTAATTAAAGTCACCATTTTGCCCAGTATCCTATTTAAAAAAATCTATATATTCTATATAATTATGAAATGATGCATTATTTAATATATAAACCCCAAAGCTCCTCGCAAGTGGCGATAATTTTAATCAAAAGAAAATGAATAGACCCCCCCCCCCCCCCTCTCTTGGTCCTGTTTGGGAGCCTAATTGGAGAATGGGGTAAGTCTCGATTGTTCTCAGAGTTTTTCCGGCCAAAATGAAAAATACGAGCGGCTGAATTAGTATGAAAGCATGCATGAAATCTAGTTTTGAATCATTTACGAGCCGTGTAACAAAGTGAATGCGATTACATCGACTTAGGCCACCACTTAACAAACTGTCTGTGAGTGTGTGTGTGTGTGTTTGTGCGCTCTCACCTCGTGTTTGTGTGTGTATGTGTGCATTCCATACATAAGCGCGCGGGCCGTATACGCGAAAGGGGCTGTATCATCAATTTTTACGGTAATATTACACAGAAACACATTGTTGTCCCCCGTATTGTTGTTAAAGTAGCCCATTAAAATGCAAGCATGTATATTAAAGAGCAGCGCCGGCTTTTGATGGATGGTCGTCTGCCCATGAATGAGTGTGCATATTGATTGGCGAAAAAGGTGAAAAGCAGTTTGACACAATTATTTCTGAAAGGCCCTGGTTATCCCGCATGATTTAAAAACCATTTTAAACGCCTGTCACTTACATTCCCTTCCGTGAGACCCCAATGACTCCTGAAAATAATAATTATGTAAAATGTCCAGGCGATATTGGATGTGGCAGGCTCTGTGCAGACGCCACGATATGTATTGATATGCATCTATAAGAGAAGATGGAGAGAATAAGAAAAACCATTACCGGAGCCACGAGGACAAGCGTCCTCTCAGTCTCTCTGTGTCCCTCCCGTCCAATGGATCCAGATCTCTTATGCCAATATGCAGGCAGCCTTATTCCCTAACGAGACATCTCGCATTAAAGGAGACATATCGTGCTCATTTTCAGGTCCATACTTGTATTTTGGATTTCTACTAGAACACGTTTACTTTAAAGCTAAAAAATCATTTTATTTTTTCTCACACCTGAATATACTCAATAGAAATACAATGAATGAAAGAAGAACGAAGTAGGGTCACCGCGGCATCGCGACCATTGTAGTAGGATCATTTTGTACAGACTATGAACTCTCTTGAGGTCAGGTTTTGAAGTAACACTACGAAATAAAGAGAGTAAATGAGACAAAGAAAACACTTAACCATCGACAGATGAGTGACAGCTTAGTTAGCTACCTAGCGGACGACTGACTAGTCGCCTGCCATGCTTTAATGCTACACTGGTTACAGAAAAAATGAGCTGCATAGCTAACTAGCCAGCCATCCGTCTCCGGATGCTGCGTTCGCTCTCTTAGGGCCTTTCTCTTTAAGTTCCCCCTCTCCCACAAAAGCCCAGTCTTCTCTGATTGGTCAGCGGTTTCCCCTCTGCAGCATCTTCGCTGTCTCCGTCTTCACAGCGTCACTGCAGCCGGGGGGGGGGGCCTCACTGGGCGTGTCAGCTTCACAGAAATTAGCGGCGCTTCTACCGGCGACTGTATTTTTGTGACATCACAACCTTACGGAAGTCCAGTTTCTTTATGATCAGAAAAAAAAAAGACATGGAAGTCTCACTTTGTCCAATGTGGGACCTTTAAACTACTTTAAAAACCTATAAGCTACAAATGCTTACTTACAAAACGGTGAAACTTCGGCCAGGAAATATCAAAGAAAGACAGACTTAGTTGCCTCCTGCAGACCGGATTTACGATACAGTGTCACGATTGCGACGCAATCATCTGTACTTTAGCAACAAGGACTAAGGAATGACAGGTGAGGATTTTCTCCTCTGAAAGGGGTTTGCAAGTGAAAGCCATTGTCAACCAATCATCCCCATTCTCTTCAGTCGCTCTTATTTGCTGGATTAGAGCGCAGAAGTGGAGATTTTTTCTTTAGGTTTTTCAAATTTAATCAGCGGAAGACGCCGCGAGGAGATGAAATCAATGAAGCAGACATACCTGGACTCTTCTTTCTGTTCTATAGCCCCCTGAAAAGAAATGAGGTCTCGATTCACGGCCAGTAGGACGGACGTTAAAATGTGTTAATACGTGAATGCACAAGCAGACCACCGTGGGACAGCAGTGTACACGCATCCTGATAGACAATCATTCTGCATGGAGATGAATTTTCGTAAGTAATCAGCGCCTCGCGTAATATAAACAGCCTGTCGTGTTCTGCTGTTTGCAAGTTCAAGAGGTGACAAAAGATAGTGCACATTAGTGTGTGTGTGTGTGTGTGTGTGTGACTGCTGATTAGTGAGTGTTTCTGTAGCCACGTGTGGTCGTTAGCATAATCTTCCTCCCCACTCATTGCCATCATCTGCATCATCATCGCTGCATTCCCTCGTTGGCATCACATCATCACCCGGGGGGGAAAAACTCACCTCTTCTTTGTCTTTGTCATCAACATATCAGCTGTTCTCCCAGTCTGTTTTTTTTTAATATCACATAGGAAGTCAGATGGATCAGCACTTCACTGCCACGGCCTTGAAAGCTCGCTGCACCTTAAAGCATGTCCGTCCCAGGGAAAAGTACCATTGACAAGCAGCAAAATGTATCCAGCTGGACAACTGGACCGTTGAATCAATAAACAGATCATGTTAGGTTTGTGCCTTATTAAATGAATTTATTTAGCTTATTTTATTGATTTTTCTGAAAGCAGAAAGGGTGACACCGTCAAACTGTTTGTTTTGTACGACCAAAAAAACTCCAGATGAGATTTACAAAGATATACAATTGAAAAAAGCAGAACATTGTTACATTTGAAAGTCTGGAACCAGCTCATGTTTACTTTTTTTTTGCTTGATAAATGACTTTAATTAATTCTTTTTCTGTCATTTCTGTAATCAATTAACAAGTTAATCATTTCAGCAACAGATCATACTTTTTTTATTTATTACTGAGACAAAGTCTTTATTCTTTTTTAAATTATTTTGTCTTTTAAACAAAACTTTTCTCATCAATCTTATTTTATTTACTTTCATCTTTTCCTTCAACACATTGGTAAAATCAGCAATATAAGCTAAACACAAAATAAATAGTAGTGAAGTAGCCTTTACTGATTCATCTGTGCTCTGTATTATTTATTGCTCTTCCTGTAAAACTTAAAAATAAAGCCACTGCTGGCCTTGTTTTTAAAATCACTTGTTTCATGATTCTTTTACGGTGGACAGAGGGAAGGAAGATAACAGGAGAATATTACCAAGACCTGCTCTGCGTTGAATAACAACCACCGTCTCAAAAAGTGCTTTTTTTTTTTTATGGGATTTGCAAATGACAGGAAGTGTGTGTGCGTCTGCACACTTGTGCGTGCGCTTTTTTGTGTTTCTTAATGTACTGTAGTTTACACCAGCATCAATCATTCCGTACAATTAGCCCAATTCCTGCTCAATTTTCTGCTTTCTGAGGAGAGCAGCGTTCTCTGACCGACACACGTACACAAACATAAGTACAATCTCTCCTCTCATGCTTACACACACACACACACACACACACACACACACAACCCTCCGAACGTTGCACGGTGCACAGAGGACAGCAGGTGTCTTGTCAGAGGAGTGTGTGTGTGTGTGTGTGTGTGTGTGTGTCTGTCTGCATGTGTCAGTTTTCTTTCATCAGCTATTTTTCTCCCCCTCATTCGACTGGGCACACCTCTTCCTCTCCTCCTCCTCCTCCTCCTCCTCCTCCTCCTCCTCCTCCTCCTCCTCCTCCTTCACTGCCATCAGCCTCAAGTGTCATTTGTTTACCATAGCAACCGGATTAAATTAGGGGAAGTGATTACGGCTTATTAACAACCAAACGCTGTCAGTATATTCTTATAATTTGGTATGTAAACACTTTGCCCTCGTAGCGCTCTCTGCTAGAAATTGCTTTGTACAGTGTGAGGGGGCCCCCGAGCTCAGTCATAATAAAAATATAATTATGAATCAGACAATGGCCACTCGGAGCACCCCCTGCCCCAACCACCCACCCACTGCCCCTTTCTCCCCCCCCCCCCCCCCCCCCCTCACCCCACCCAAACACACACACCCATGGCCTGACAGCAGCCCCCCAAAAAAAATTCCCAGGTACCACCAGAGAGCCACTTGTAATGAACAATAAAAATGCTAACCTCCTCTCATTTTTTCCCTCCTTGATTCTAACTAATAAACCCACTAGAATTAACATTCACACTTCATGTAATGAGGTGAGGGAAAGGGGGGGGGGGGAAAAGAAAAGGAAAGGGGGGTCCAGACTTTAGTTCCCCATATTGACTGCTCGCGCCCTTAGCCCCACTTTGCATTAAATACAGTACTCGGGGCCAAAGTGATTGTCAAATTATATTCCTTGTTGTGCGGAGAGATATTTGTAATTAATATTAAAATTAAGCATTGCACTGATGCCGGGCGGTGTGTTATTACAAGAGCTGCTACCAAAAGGCCGCTGCGTTTTGCCCACCGCTTGCATCTCATTCCGACTTTTTTGTTTTGTTATTTTTTTCTCTCTCTCTCTCTCTCTCTCTCTCTCTCTCTCTCACATTGTGCATCAAAATACTTCTCTCTGCTCGTCTTTTATTCCACCTCTAAATTGTCTCTCCCCTGCTTACCTTTTTCTCCGTCAGTCATTTACAGTAAAACTCTCTCGCTCCCCCTCTCTCTCTCTCTCTCTCGCTCCCCCCTTCTCTTTTACTCCCCCTTTTTCCTTATCCCCCTCTAATATTTTCACTCCTTGCTCTCCCCTCTCCTCTAAAACATCAGTTATACACCCGCAGATTATGTTTTCATGGGGTGTCCCACCGGTTTTGGCAGTGCTTTAGAAACACAGGACCATTTTAAATAAGCACCTACTCAGAGAAAAAAAAAAGGGGGGGGGGGGGGGTGAAGGAGTATGAGAGATGGAGAGAGAAAATAGAAAAAGAGAGAGGGGGCTGCTCTAGGCCAAGAGAATATGAGCAGGTGCAGCAAGGAAAATGAGTGCTATAAACAAGCCCAGGTCCTCGTAATTTATCATTAATCTGGGTGCCTGCGCTCGCAGGGCCGGGCTTACTCTGCATGCTGATAGCCATGTCATATTTCTTATCGCAGATTTGTTTATGCTTTTATCCTTGTTTCTCAGGCTTTACACCTACTGCCATGGCATCAGCCATTACAACGCCGGCATCTTTTCTTTTTTTTAGGGGGTGGGGGGGGTGCAGTCGCATGTGCAGGATGAGCCACAAGGACCTAGAATGATCCATGGAGGTGTCACTCTGACATCAACGGATACAAATCGCCAGGAGCACAGTGATTTTGTGCTGCTGAGAGACAAAAATAATATATATATATATATATATTTATATATGTTTCACAGAGACAGTGAATGCAGCCTTCAACAGACACAAAGTCAATCAAGCAGTCGTCGCACTAATCAGAAACACGTTGACAGTTGTGGAAGTCCCCCCTTTGTGCTGCAATATCCAAGTTCCTCAAACTAGAGACAGATTGCCAGAAATCGGTTCAACTTTAAAGACGCTCAGATGGGCATCAAATCTGTCCAAATGTTCTGTACATTGACTACACACACCAGACTTAATCGTGAATTTCTGCTATTGGAGTGCTTCATTAAAAAATGTTCCAACCGTGTTTACTTGAATAATCAACCAACTAACTGTATCTAAAGCAACAACATGATCTACTTTGGAAACCAGAGGCCTTACTGTTTGAGTGACTGTCTCGAATGTTTATTTTTCATCAAAGTTAGGACGATTAGAATGCCCCCCCCTCCCACCATCACCACGCCCCCCCCCCCCCCCCCCCCACATCCACATTTGAATTGGTAATACTGCTTCTTTGTTTACCCAGTGCAATTTACTAATGAAAAATATGTGCAGAAGTTATTGATTCATGACCGTAATTGTTTAATTATTAATCAGTTTAGTCTTATATTAGCATTTTAAATGTAGCAGACAGCTTGAGAAAACTGAGATGCAGGTTCAAGTTTGTTTTCTTGACTTGCCGTCGGAGAACGCAGGAAACATCAAAGACAGACGTGCACGCGCTAAGACGTGTGTCTTTTCAAATGCCAGTGTTAAATGTAAAGATTTATTGTATGAATGAAAACAGACTTTCAACTTTTGCCTTGGAGTTCAGTCGAAAAAAATACTTCATCTAAAACGTTTTGGGACGATAAAAGAAAGGCCACGAGTGGACGTGTGAATCCTCGATGGCCGCCAGCTGGAGAAGGTTACTTGATGGTAAGTTATTAGTCATCATTGAGAAGATGGTTTGTGTTCACAAAAAAAAGACATTCTGTCCCCAAAGCAAACAATTAGAGGATGAATTTCAAATAGAAAAGGACAAAATAAAGAGACAGACTCAATTCCAACCCAGATGCTAGAACATCTCTGCAAACCGCTGGACGTCGACATTTCTGTGCTGAGAATACCTTTCATGTTTCAAACCATTCTCGTATGCGGGAAACATTTACGTTGTTATACGATGGTTAGGTTTAGGCAACAGAAATAGAAAAAACTTTAAGGTTTGCATTAAAATAATAGCGAAACAATGTAATGTAAAAACGTAAGTAGCGCAAAAAACAGCCGGCCGCAGCAGACGTTCTTACGTAAAGTTACATAACAAGCATGACAACTTTACATGAAAAGCGTACACTGAATTAGTGATAATCCAAGGATTGTTAGTGACTCAGATCGTATTACCGTCTGTCATATTCAATGAGTACAAATGACCCACTGTGTTTGGGTAAATACAGCTCCCCTGATGATTCAATCCAATGTGAATCAAGCTCTCAATAATTTCAGATGTAATGAGCTTTTTGTTTCTTTGTTGTGTATTTATTTATTTTTTATTTGAATTTTCATTCTTTTTTCGTCTCTATGCACAGATTCTCCTGCCATGCCGCTGTCATGATAGACTAGAACAACTTCAAAGATTCACTAATTGATATCTTTATATAAAGAATAGATTCAAATACTACTTTTAATGTGAAAGGGATAGCTCATCTGTAACCACAGAGAATCACCATCTGACGTTTTGAGACGTTTTATCCTCTTTCAGCTCATTGTTTTAATTTCCTGGCCCGCAAATTCCACTCCGCAACGTGTTCTTTGTGCTACTAAACTCTGATAAACCCAGTGTACACAACCTACCCAGCACCAAACAGCAGACAGACAAAGTTAGCAACTAGCTGGTGAACAAAGTGGAGCATTGAGCAGCTCGGAGTCAGATACTTTGGAAGTGGGTAGAGACCGAAACAGTTAAAAGAAAGGAATAATGGACTTATTTGTGAGGCGACTCAAGACCCTCCAAAGCAATGCTAACGTTGTCTGCTGTGTGTGTGTACAGTGTATGAGGTGATATTATGTCAATGTTGTTTTCAGCTAGTTCCACTTGCAGAGATGCAAACAACCAGTTAATGCAGCTAAATCACAAAGTGATTATTGGAATTGTCTGTTTTTCTGATATGTACGTATATCTATTATTACCGCAAGTAACAAGTTCATGTGGTCTCCATATTACGCAACTGTGAATATAGAAATAACTATTTAAAAAAATGTATTCAGCTCCCAACTCAAAGTTCTTTTCCTCAGACTCATGTGCTACTTGGTTGAAAGGACATCAGATTATTATCTCAAATGATAACAATCATTCATTGTTGGACATTTGTGTTTACACCACAGTCCTTAAATCTATATGTTCTAGTCCACTGGGTCACTCAATGCAATGTATCCTCATACACAATGGTTCATATTACTAAAAGTTATTTGGTATTTTCTGCGCGTTCTCCGACTAATGTCCAGCAACACCAGTGATCAGTGATCAGGTTTAGGAAAAGATTTCAGTTTGGGTTGAAATTACTGTTTGTAACGCAACTTACACACGTGGCGTTAGTTAAGTTTGTAAATTAGGTAAAAACTATGACTTTGGGTTCCATGCGGGACACATACAGTGTTCTCCTGACTGAAAGACCTGATGTGGGTTGTATACGGATTACAGTGCATTACTTTTTATATTTAAGTACAGCCTGATAAATGAGGGTTACATTTTACGACCACAGCTATTGATATCCTCCCTGTAATCAGTCATTAGGTATAAACGTGAGGTCTTTAAGTATTTATATTGTAAAAAACACAGAAAACTACACAGGAAACTTGGCACACTGGCAGCAGTTTCAGTGTGCTAACAATGCAAATCCATTGCTTTTAACTGTCAAGCTGTTCCAAAAGTTATTTCCATGTGACGTGCATGCAACAATGCGCTCATTCTTCTTACGAACTAAAAAGCGTGGACAGGACAATGATGTTTCCACATGACGATGTGGGAATACTGTATGTGGGCCCTTGTTCTCACTCAGAGGGAAAAAGGTCACCACAGGACTGTCACAGCCCAAGGTCAGAGTCTGCACTTATCCAGATTCAAGTCAAGTGCATAATTAATGATGTAGCTCTGAGGCACCAAACTCATTTTCAGCTATGAAAACAGAAAGGAAGTGTTTTATAACCAAATGAGACATTTCTGTTTGAAGAATGTGACACCTGTTCTCAAAATGACTGCTGGCATTTAAAGTACAACTCCAAGTAGAACGTTTCCATCCTCGGTTTACATCAAATACACAAATGCATTTTGAAATGTGAATACTGAATTACTTTTATATATTTTGATATTTGATTTCTTTCATATTTTCTGTATTTTATTCCGGCTCTAGTGTGAACATATTAAATTTCTTCTTGATGGTTTTGGTTCTTCTTTTACTAACTAGTGAGCCTCCTGAAATAAAACCCTTCAGACATCAAAACTTGGAACACACGGGCTTTTGGAAATTACATCGGTGCATGTTCCCATCTGAAGGAAACCCAGGTGGGAGAGCAGGTGTCTTCACTCTGTGACCAATCCCAGCGATTAATGGATCGATTAAGTTCCAGGTAGATGAGAAACCAGCTGCACCCACACCCATCTTCAACATAAGTGACCTGTCTGTGAAGACCTTCATTTCAAAATGATCACAAGTATGAAAAGACAGCACATTATGGGTTGTTATTGAGGTCCCATTCTGAGTAGTCTATTTTTCAAGCCACCGGTATATTTTAATAATCTGGTATATGTGTGTGAAACAGGGAAAAACTGGCTTTTAGTTGCATTTTCATTTTCACTCATCATTTTGAGTTTTCTCAAGTATCTCTGTCGACTTTGATTATGAAGAGAAATATGAATTTTACAAAGGGTTTGGCCTTGTCAGCCATCTCGTCCATGTAGGGCCAGAAAACGGGTGCAACACAACTAATATGGCTCTATTATTTTTGGCCATGTGTTAAAAATGACGTATGAATAACACGGCAATTTCTTATGTATTTTTGTATGTTCTCGCAAAGCATTTCTTTTGCTTTTCGTGTGTCATTTCAAGTTAGGAATATTTGAAGCTCAGACTAAATTTAAGCAACAAACTAACTTATTACGACTTACTTACGTTGACTATGTAACTTATGTGCGTGACTTATGACTGTGACTAAACTAACAAATGTTGACTACTTAACTTATGTCAGTAACTAAATTTAAGTGACAAACATCCTTTACCCAAACCATGATCTTTTCCCAAACTTAACCAAGTAGTTTGAATTCACGTCAACCCCGTGTTTGAAGCTGCGACTGTGTGTCTGTTATATGACGAGTTGGCAATGAAAACGAGACGTTAAGTGACAGGTGAAAACCTTAAAATGCGTAGACATATGTGCAATGTCTGGAGAAGTAGCATGCTATTTAGACATCTATGTACATATTAGTGCTGGGCAAGTTAACGCGTTATTAACGCGTTAACTTGCCGTGTTTAATGCATTAATTAATTAACAAAATTAATTCACCAAACACACGTTGTGTGCATCCTTTACTCCGGACAAACATGTTAAATGAATTTCCCTCCTCATAAAACATTGCAAAAAACATTTAAATTACTTTTCTTGGCGCGTTGCCTCCACCTGTCGATGAGCGGAATAGTGTGACGCCATTGGCAGGAATGTGTATTGCAATAGCCGTGGGTTAAACAGGGAGCTACTCATCAAAACGTTGCTCCATGGTGTACTGGCATTGAACTTTGTACTTTGTCAGAGAAATAACATGTTATTTCTAGTTGCTTATTTTAAAGACATCCCCGCGCAAACAGCGATTAAAAAATGCTCTTTCACAACAGTGTAAATCAATAATTAAAGAACTGCATGCGCCCGTTACTACTTACAGATTTGAACAGCACCAGCGCAGTGTGTTGAAGCTATATTTACTCTTTATTGAATATTCAACATGAACATGCAGACACACTTAATTCTAAAGGATTATCTAGGACTGTGTTTGGTAGGCTACTTAATGACCTAGTTAGAGACTGGGTTAACCAAAGAGCATCAAAATAGACATTAGCGGGAGAAGCACATTACTTATTAGCACGTCTCCTTTTGCTATCTCTCTCAGCATCTGTCTTCTAATATGTCTATTACTGTGTTTATCTCTAAGGTCTATCTCTAAGGTCGAGTATCTCTCGTCATCGCTATCGGTCCATCTCTCGCTCTCTTTGGAGCAGAGATCTTATTATTTTTTCACACTCCTCTGTAAGAGATCCTCTTTGAACTTTACATCCAATCCATGATGGTCCCCATCACTGGTGCCTACTTAAATCCTACAGCGTGATGAAAGTATAGGGGCTTTAACAGCACAGCGAGTTTCAACGCACTTTTGTCTCACTTTTCCACATGGGGCTCCATCCCACACACACACACACACACACACACACACACACACACACACACACACACACACACACACACACACACACACACGGCCTCTGCGCGCACCCTGCATTCACACTGTCACACCAACGCATACAAACAGATGCACAGCGATGCATGCCTGCACGAGGTAACACACACACACACACACACACACACACAAACACACTCAAAGTTGGTTACCTGAGCTTTGATGTGTGCAGTGCTGTGAATGACAGGAGTGATTCTTGGGCACCGGGCTCATTTACATATTTTTACTTTTCTCACAGCATCAGCACACTTAATGTTTTTTTTTTTCTTCCCTCCTTACAAATTTTCCTATGCTGATTGCATGAGCGTGTGTGTGCACACCCCACCGGTGAATGTGTGTGTCATAGTGTGTTATTACAGGGGGGAGAGCGGCAGAAGCTTGTCTTTTTCAAGGAACACCCCCAGAACTAATGTTCCACACCTGTGCACAGTGCAGCGCTCTTTATCGAGCATCACAGGTGCACTGCATTAATTGTGGGAGAAACCATTTCATTGGGGGGGGGGGGTAGGGGGGCTGGGCGGCAGTGGTGGGGGCGGGCGGCGGCGGCGGTGGCGCGGGGGTCTCCTCTTCACTGGCACGCATTCAATCACTCAATATTCACATCCGAATTGCTTTTAGCACCGAGGTTGAAGGTTTCGAAGCATCTGCACGGACGATATCGGAGGAAGAGCACCACCCTATTTTTTTAAGTACAGATTTTTTTTTTATTATTTGTTTGGCACAAGTCCCAGAGTGTGTTTGTGTGTGTCTTTTTAATGTGCATGTATGTGCCAGAGCTGGCCTTGCTGCTTCACTTTATAACGGGCACGAGAGTCTTGCCAAATGCCTGTAATGTTTGCAGTGTTCCTCGATGGATTGTGAGGGGAGCAGCGATTGTAATGTGTGTGGTGGTGGTAGTGACGGTGGGGGGGGGATAAACACCTGCAGGACCCGAAGGTCAAACGTGTGAGACCGCCCCCCCCCCCCTCCGGTGGTGATGCAATTACCATACGTTAATACCTTCCCCACGTTCCCTCTCCCTCTCTTCCTCCACATCCACTTCTGCTTTTCTTCCAACTTGGCTTAACAATTCCTTTACATCACTCTCAGTAACTCCCTCCACCTCCTCTAATTTTTACCCTTCTTCTACCACCTCAATCCTCCTCCTCCTCCATCACCATCCCCTCTTTTTTTCTCCCCCGCTCTTCATCTTTTACCCCAGACCACCAGATTATGACTGTCTGTCAATCAGTCCATTTAACATCTGCTCTGGGTAAGGCGAGGCAGACAATAACACATCACGGTCACTGAACTGAATTCCCTAAAGATTTCGGAGGAGGCCTCATCTTTTGCATTTTCCTTTACGTTTTTTTTCTTCTTCTCTCTCCCTCTCTCTCTGTCTCTCTGTCTCTCTCTCCGCCTTCTCTCCTTTTTCCCCTTCTTTTTTTCGGAGGTCCAGTAATGAGTGACAAAAGGTCATTGGAGCATTGCAGCTGCTCATCCACTCGTGCCGTAATCCACGGCACTCATGCCTGATTACCCCTCCAATGGTCAAAGGTAGGGGGGGGAGTAAAAAACAATGGGTGCAAGGCATGAGGCTCCTCCAAGAAATATGGGCCAGGGGTGTTATTTTGGACGGTGCCAGTCAGAGAGAAATAACCCCCTGAGCGGATCCATTTATTCTTTTTAAATCAAAAATGCCTCGGCAGCGGCTATGCAGTGAGGGGGAAAAACATGACACATTTTCTCCCTTCCCCTCCATCAACAGCCATTTTGATCTCCGCAATTGACCTTCCATGGCATCATTTACAATGAGTCATATCACAGCCACAAAGTGTTAAAGCTGCAGCGCACTCGCTTGCGTGCGAGCGCACACACACACATACACACACGCTTAAACACACAGATAATCACTCTCTTTTCTTGCCCTCACGGGCTCGCTGGCAGACGCACACACACACACACACACACACACAAAGTCGTGTTCCCGGGCGTGGGCACCACCACGCGCGCCTCGACCATTATCGCACACGCACTTGTAGGCATAATAGCTTTAACTAGACCAAATTGTCCGCCCTTCATTTGTATGTCTGCGGCGACCCACATTCTCCGTGACTCGCCCTTTGACAAAGAGGGGTCATTCCCCCCAGCAAAGAAAATGAAGCCCAGTAGATATTGTTTGATTGGATTTTGCTCTTTTCAAGGTTTCAGGATCATTACAGGAATTCATTTGAAGTGTTGCTGAAAATGAAACCGCGACCCTCTTCCAGCGTTTAATTATTCTAATACCACTTTCTTTTTTGCTCTCATTCTCTTTTTTTTCTTTCTTTTTTTTTTGTGTCCGTCTGCAAAGTGTGCCATTTCGAGAAATTAAAATCATCATGCTAGCCTTAAAATGAGACCAGGGTGGACCAATTTTAACCCAGGAAGTTATTTTGCTTCTTTTTCTCAATTTAATATCTCTCCTCTGCTTGTACGCTGCAGCCTCCATATTTTTTTTTTATCATCTTTATTCTCTCATTTCTTTTCCCCCGAAATCATCCGCACGTCCTCCGTATCCGCTCCTGATTTGTTCTTCTTCTTCTCACTCTGTCCTCTTCTAACTTCCTCTGTCTTTTCTCTTCCCCTCTCTCACTTTCACAGTGTTTCCATCACTTTCGTCTCATCCCCCCCCCCCCCCCCCCCCCCCCCCCCGCCCGTCCACATTTTTTAAACACAAGCCAGCGCATTGGTTCCAAACCAAGTGTGTTCATTCCAACATTTCAATAAATTGAGTAGGGGAGGCATTAACGTTAATCACAGCGACCACATTGTGCTTTAGACACGTCGGTGGGATTATGGATTACTATTAGCTGGATGGAAACCGATTCTTTCATTTGAATTCCGACTTCCTCGTCTTGCTAAAATTAAAAAGAGAACTAATACTTCTTGGACCATAATACTTCTTCTTGGACAGGACTTTGCTTTGCTCTCCCCCTCCTCCTCTCTCTCTCTCTCTCTCTCTCTCTCTCTCTCTCTCTCCATGATCTGCAGGAACACCCAAGGAGCAGCGGATGACAGACAAGCAGACAGTTCACATCTCCATTCAAATTGCAACCACATGAATCTTATTGTTTTATCCAGCCAACTGATACCTCTGTATCTGATGATGATCATTTCCCTTACTGACACAGATTACTAATCTGTTTTACTAAATATTCCCAGTTGGTCACATCGGCGGTGTCACAGTGCTGCCAGATTGCGTCTGCTGTTATCTATACATTTTTTTTGGTCCACATTTTAGCTCTGATTTGGTCTGCACCAGCGCCTCAGGAACATATCAGGATCTTCAGTTGTTGGTTCGGCTTGCTAAATAGTTAGTTACATAGAAGGATCTAGTTCATCAGAGCTCTCTAACTCCAACCAAAAGTAGATGGTTTGGTCTGGGGAGGTTCATGAGAAGCTTGAGAAAGAACCACGCATTACTTTTTTTTGGAATATGAGTCAGTGGTGTAGGTATAGTAAACAAACAGACTTATTATTTTGCTTTTATTTTGAAGTTGAAATAAAAATACATTTTGAGAGCGAAGCAAAATAATACACGCCTGTGTGTTTGCGCGTGCAAGTGTGAGTGTGTGTGTGAAATAGCATGTATTACCATTGTTGTGGGGACATCTATCTGTTTACACATTGTGAGGACTCGCCTTCCTTTTGGGGACAAACTGCAGGTCCCCATAGCGTAAGTGCTAACATTTTAGGATGAAGACTTGATTTAGGGTTAGGGTAAGGTTAGGTTAGGATTAGGGCCACGGTTAGGATTAGGCAAGTAGCAGTTATGTAAAGATTAGTGTAGTTCTCAAGGAAATGAATGTAAGTCAATGTAATGTCCTCTAAAGTAATGGAAACACGACTGTGTGTGTGTGTGTGTGTGTGTACTATGGTCTTATGGTGATACAGCATGCATGTGGGTTGCAGCACTGCAGGAGTCGTATATATCTAGTCATACTGTAGACATGTGTAACAGATGGCCTGAGTTATGGCATCCATATAGTCCTTTTTATCTCTTCTTTACTAGAGGAATTTCCCTCCTCCGCCATCAACACCGCCGATCACGCTAATACCCTCATGTTGGAGAGTGACTGTACGTACAGCTTTTGTTAGAACATTAGCGGCTGTTTGGGTGAAATGGATCAACTATGTATCAGGAGGATGTGAAACTGTTGGACGTGATCCGTTGCAGTAAATCATCCAGAAATCTGATAACTAAATTTAAATGTAACATTTGCCCTCTGAAAACTTCGTTAAATTTAGCACCCATACATATACCAATTGATATCATTTTTTTTGGACCTACTCGTTAGCTCTGCCTTGCCAAAGACACTGTTGAAAGAAAAAAAGCAAGTGACAATACCCTCCCAACCCCCTCTTTCATCTCAAATAAGCCTACTGGGACTATTTTGAGAGAGCCAAGTAGCTCTGTGATTCACACAGTCACATATTTAACAGAAATAATCATTTGAATCCACCTCTTTTGTCTTCTCTGATTGTCTCTTTGAAATTGTCTGCAGCTACCAGAAAAAGAAACAGCTTTTCAACTGTATGGTCACTATCAAGGTCTGAGTGCGGGATAAAAGGGGGATACGATTTAACCAAAGAGCTTTTGGTTTTTAATCATTTACTATACAATTTAACCAGTGGCGGCTGGTGACTTAAAACATTTGGGAGGATTGGAGGGAAACCAACCTACGGCATCGTTATTTTACACTAGTTGGCCACTAATCTCTGCTTTCTAGTGTTCAATGAGAAATGAAACAATAAAACAATGGCTTACAAGATTTCTTTAAAAAGAATTCACTGCAGTCTCTGGATGAATGTGTCACTTGAAGCCTCACAGTCCAAGTCGTAACACCCTCCATGCAGATGAGCGGAGTGCAGTAGCATGTCGGGCCACTTTATGCCACCGTAGTCCCGCCGTGGGTCCAGACCAGACAAATGAGGCGGCAAGACCCCGAGGCTGCGTCGTCTCGCGTCGTCCTGCTGCCACACCTGCTAATCCAAATCCATTCTCGCCGCTAGCTTATTAACAGTCCATCAGGGCAACTACAACAACCTTAATGTTGCCTTGGCTAACACGAGTAGCTAGCTACTGCTTGATAAAAAATTAAAAAGGGAAACTTAAATCTGAAAAAAGACATTTTGGATTGTGTTGAAGATTGTTAAATAGAATTAAACTTTTTTAGTGACGTGTTTAAAAAGTAGTTCGCAAATTGCACGTCATTTCTTTTCTGCTATGCTACTGTATGTAGTATGTAGTACAATACAGTGGTGGAGGATTGAAGATTAAATTTAGATGTCATCATTGGACCAACGCAATGTCAGGACACCACCACTTTCTTGCCTGGCCTGCAGGTGTTGCTGTTGAGGCATTTTAATCAGAATTGCATCAATGGATTTTTTTTTCCAAAGAATGAACATTTTTTATTTTGATGGTTTGATTTGTTAAAACTTTTATATCAAACAAATTCCCCTTTTTGATATTGTTCCTCTAAAGAATAGAGGAAGAGCAAACTCCTTTGCCTCTATGGCCCAGCCTCCTCTGACTTTAACACTTCTACACACGTACAACATCACCTCTATTTCAAATGTATTTCTGCCTGGATTACGTTCTTTTGGCAAAATGTTTCAAATGTAGGATGTGTGAAGTTCTTCTATTGTACGTGACTCGTAGGCAGGAGGTTGGGGTGGACGTTTGGGCACATAAAGCAGGACTTTGACACTGGAGACTGGGGTTTCTTTTCCTAGCAGACGGTTATTTTAGGATTAATGTCTCGAAATAGTTGGAAACAGCAAGCCTGCCAGGTAACAGAGTCCGCCTACCAGCACCTCTAAAGCTAATTAACATGTTACATCTTGTTGGTTTAATTCATGGTAAAATCGAAGTGTAATGGCGTGCTGTGGGTTTGTGGGGGGGTTATGTGCCGGACATAACTACACATTTTTGAAACAGGGTTGCATACGTTCACAATTTGACTTCAAAAAGAAAAGACAAAGTTTATAAATACTTAATGAATTCAAATCTACTGTAGCTTTGATCCATCTGCAAAGCCAGTTAATGCAAGGGAATATACTAATAACTAATAACTCAGCATAAATAGACAGCACTTTAGCTATCAGGCATCATAATACAATATCAGCATTGACATTTAAGCTTTATATTTGACTTATGAGGAATGAGAGGCAACGCCATCTGTGATTTAATGCTGAACGGGGTCATCCTGAAGTAACGCCCTTTGTTGTGATAACCTCAAAAGATACCATTCCATTCCAACAATTAAGTACATTTTTCAGTTATCTCCTATTTTTTTGTAAGTATATCTAAACTATGCTTCTGCAAAAGACATATTTTGGTCGTTGGCGTAGGTGTGTGTGTTGGAGCGTGCATGCTTGTGTGTGTGTGTGTTTGTCTTTTGTGTGTATCCCTGACGCTCCTGTCACCAGTGGATGGTATATGTCAGCCTTGACGACATGCTGGCTCCACTTCGTCACCAGCTGCAGCTCAGCTCAGCTCCAGAAAAACTGGCAAACTGTTTGTCTGCCTGCCTGCTTGACGCACAATAAAACTGTGTCTCCATTAGACAGGCCTCTGCAGGCCCTACAGACACACGCACATGCACACACACACACACACACACACACACACACGTATACAATTTGAACACAAACATGTGTGCACACAACAGTAATCAGGCACATGCTCAGAAAAATGTGCAAAAGAAAACACATCCACACAGTGTCCTTGCAGAAAGTGTGTCCGCCGTCATATTGTGTGTGTGTGTGTGTGTGTACACATGAGTGTGTGTGTCCTTTGTACCTTTTCTAGAGACAACTGCAGTCTGTGCCAGATACCCTCATAATGTTGGACAGGTGTACAACATGGTAATCAGGGATTTACGAGTGTGGCTGTGTGTGTGTGTGTGTGTGTGTGTGTCCATGAAAAAAGAGGGAGGAGAGACAAAGAGGAAGACGAAAAAAACAGATAAAAGCAAAGACAGAAAGATGGCCACGTATTCAATATTCTTTACCTCTGTCTTTTGTCTAGAAACCTGATTCTGCCCCAACCTACCTGATCCTCCAGTTGTGTGTGTTGGTGCCTGTGTGTGTGTGTGTGTGTGTGTGTGTCTGAATCGGCCGTGTGGACAAGGTCAGCCTCCTCTCTCCTCACAGCCCCTCAGCGTCTCCCCAGTAACCCCGCATCCAGGCCGTTCTACCCCACGATGTCAAATACGGCATCTTGATCAGTGGACCCGTGTGTCAAACTGTGACGCTCTATGTGGCCGTAGTTTTGCCGAAAGTAAAGGAGGAAGTCAGGTGATGTAGTCGAAAGAGCGATAATGTCCACTTATGGAGGAAGTTGGGGTGGATGGAAGGGTCAAAAAACACAGAACTTACGTAACGTACTTAACTTACATTGCTTACGTAACCCGTGTGTCACAAAATCACAGGACTTTAACCCAGGACACCGGTGTTGGTGTCCCGCGTTAAACCGAAAGTCAATGTTGATTCATTTTATTCAAGTTATTTAACTTAAGTTAAGTTCCACAAGTTAAGTTATGTAACGCTGTGTACTTATATATTGCATACGTAACACATGTTCCACAAATACACAAGACTTTCACCCAGGAAACCGGTGTTCTTGTCCCGAATGACACTAAAAGGTGCACGCAAGTTAAGGTTAGGTTATGTTACGTAACATACTCAACTGCGATCGAGTCCTAAACCTAACCAAGTACTTTTGCCATTGAACCAAACTGTTTCCTGTGAACATGGAAGTTTATTTTGAAATGACAGTGTTTTCATTTAGCAAGTGACACTAGAGGTGTAAGTATAGTGTCACAGTTTAAAGGGTAGCGCCATTGACAAAATGTGCTATATGTGACGCCCCATCACACTCTTCCTCTTCACCCCACCTTTCTTTCTCTTTTACACGTTCATCCCCTCCCCTGCTCCCTCTGTTTTCCCTCCCCCTCCCTCCCTACTATTTTCTACCTCTCTCTAGCCGCGGAGCTTAAATGACAGGCTGTCAGAGGACACTGAGTGCTCTGGCCTGGTTAGTTAATGTGTTAGTTACAGACACACCTGCCAGTGAAAGAAAGCAACCATCAGGGATATATACTCCAGATAGCAGAGAGCAGACAAATGAATCGATTGATCAATCAATCAGTGCGCAAAGTCATCAAATTTGCACTTGCTTAACAGCCAGCAGTGATCACTCGACATAGATCCCCCCCCCCCCCTCCCATTTATATTTTCATATTTATTTCTCTATTCACCATTACCCTGGATATTGCACTGCCCTCATAGATGCACACACATTAGCACATAGCGCTGTCAACCTAAATGATACTTTTCACCATCTTTCCATTTGCACCTCCTCCTCCTCTTCTCGCCTTCCTGTGCCTTAAATTATTCAGATCTCTCTACATTTGATTTAGCATGCCTCCTGTCTGCCATTTCCCCCTCTTTTTTATACATTTCATTATGTTGTATGACTTTAGACCCACTGGCTGGAAAATGACAATTATTTTGCTCCAGCAGCCAGCTATTAACAGAGCTGAAGAATACATGGAGTGGCGTGCCGAGTGGAAACTGCAGTGTAAAAAGGAAGACACGAGCATTTATGCACACACACACATACACACACACACACACACACATACATGGCTATACACACACACGGATACAGGTAAATACTGCATACAATGTATGAAAATGCATGCATATATGCAGCTACTGTACAGTTTGTTTTCTCTTTTCCTCTCTTGTTTTTTCTCAGACACACACACACACAATTATGCATACACTTACTGTACGACAAAGCAACACAAAGCTGGCTTGTGGCCGGAGAACCGCATGAGGAATGATCCCACGGCAAGAGCAGAACAAAGAGAGAGATCCGTCACTGCAGAGTAATGCCTTTTAAATGTACCTTTAGCGTGGCCGGGCTAGTGAATTCAACCCATATCTAATGGTAGCTTGTTTGGCCTTTTCATCAATTCTGCATAAATATATATGAGCCACAGGGAAACATACAAGGGGCCTAATAGAAACGAATGAACTGCTCAACCATATATTTGCCGTGAGAGATATGCAGCTTGTGATTGGAAAGGGCATCCACTATCTGCAATATTGATAATACTTTTTCAAATTTCATCTGCTTTTGTTTGCGTTCTGCGGCCGCCTGTTTAAACATGGTGGGAATTATAATGAGGCCAAACATTATCTCCAGTGGTTGTTCTAGGCTGAACATATAACTTTATCACTGAAATGATTCCCGCACTTTGGCTGCATTGTAGCATTTCCATTAGAGCTTGGCTATCTGACAGAACTCCAACCAATCGGCGGCAACAGTGGCCCACGTCTGGTGGCCAAGCAGTGCCTGAGTTTGTGACACTGTGTGTGTGTGTGTGTGTGTGTGTGGAATGTGCCAGGATGTTTAATTGTAACCATCTCTGATCAAATATGCTGGAGGACAATGTGAACTCGTTCTATTTTACCTTGGATGGTATTTATCAAACATCACAGATTTTTGTGTATTGTTACACCACTTGGCATCTCAGGGTTATGTTTGAGATCCTGATTTGAAGGATTTTATGTTTTAGGGTCCACACCATACTTAGGCTCCTGTATTTGTTCTCTCTTTTATTTATTTTTCTCAGCATAGCTTTTGTCCTGCGCTGCCTGTTTATCTCTGGGATGCTGATCATCTCTTGACAACATATAGAGATGTGACCACAATGCAAGGTTGATGTTATTGCCGTGAGGCTGGAAATGTGGTTCTGTAACAATACAAATAAACTGCAGATCTTTGCAGACAAATGGATACTCAGCCCGGTCTCATTCTCAGGGTGTCAAAATACCAACGTTTTGTCACGAAGTTTTGCATCAAATGAGATGCGCCGTGCTTTTAAGTAACTCCAAGGTAAACCCATCCGCTGCAATATTATACACTCAGAGCAACTGACGTAGTTAAGAGAGTGACAAAGTCCACGTAGGGAGCACGTTAGACCGGATGGATGGTTCAAACAAACACAGAACTTTTGCCCAAAAGACCACTGATCGTGTCCCATGTGAAACCAAAAGTCATTGATACATAAAGTTTACTTATGTAACTCAGTTACTTTCTTATTGTAACCCAAAGCACGATCTTTTACTAAACCTAACCCAAGTATTTTTTTCCCCCCTAAATCTAAGTCACACCTCGGGGTCCTGACCAAGCGTCTATATGTGACGAGTTGAGAATTAGAAAGGTGTGAAATACCGGTCACTCAAAGACGGGTGCAGAGGAACTGAAAAAAAATAAATAATAATCTGGTCAGCGCAGAGTCAAACCAGCTCGTTGATCGGTCCAACGTCTTGTTAAAAGGTTGGAACAAGAAGAAACAATCTGAAACGTAAACGCCCACACAGGGATAGGTGCGTAACGAAACAGATTTTGAAATGCTCTCTCAATTTGTCACATGACTATGTCCATCGCTTACCTTCCAGGAGACACTGTCTGAATATTTACACCGTTGTCCCGGCATTCAAACGATTCATCAAACCTTTCTATGTCTATGGTGGCCTTCAAGTGGTGCCATTCGTACACCCAGAGAGAATTTTTCCCTTCCGACACTCCAAAACTGTCATGTCATTAAATGTATAATAATTCATAATAAGGACGTCTAATACAATGATAAATGCTTCTATAGTCAGTTAGAAGAACAATGATTTATCACCTGGCTTTGATTCTTTCATGGAATGATTGTTAATATCAAAGCAGTACTACAGGTGAGTGTAAAAGATAAGCAGTGAATATCGCAGTACACCTTTATTCTTTTCTATTCTATTCTTTTTTTTTCTATATTATTTCATATTGTTCTGCTTGATTTTGCTCTATTCTATAAAACGCCATCCTCCTTGGTGGCTGCTGGTTGAAGAGTCTTTTCAAAAGAGTTCCCCCGCAGCAGAAGTATGCAGAGGTGAACTGTATTATATATCCTCTTAAGAAAGCACAGGAATCAGTCTCGCATGATTGCCCCTCGTAGTGCCTCACAGAGAGGGAGTGGGAGCGAGTTATCCATGTAGAAATTGCACAGCAGATATCATACACCGAGCGCCGTCATGCACAAAGACGCTGGGAAAAAGTACCAAGACGATCTTTTCATCCCAGAGTCGCTGAAAATCCCCGACACGCACCCTTCTTCGAAGAGCAGCTCAGCCCCCCACGCACAGGGACTGAGGGTTATTTGAACTAAAGCTTTGTACGGGGTTACAGGCAGCGTTCAAGCTCTAAGACCAGGGTTGGTCCAATGCCTACCACGGACTTATGGTGATCTTGGTGACTTGGCCAAACATCGCAGCCCAGATCGAGCTGTGTCACCAGGGATAGACATATCAGAGGAGCTCAGCGAAGCTGGCAGATCATGATAGTCATCTTATGGAGAGGGGTCCCAGTGATTAAATCCAGGCTGTTGGATCCCACCCTCTGGCACTTGACCACACACGTGCGCGTGCACACACACACACACACACACGCATAAACTCACACACACAAAAGATGCCTGCGTGTCCAGAGTCCCAAACCCGGGATCATTAATATTTGCACATTATAACCCTCCTCTTTTCTCACACTGCTGCCACCAGATATACCAGCTGGGCCCGCCTATCCATTACCATAATGCCATCAGTGTGTGTGTGTGTGTGTGTGTGTGTGTGTGTGTGTGTGTGTGTTTCTATGACTGCGTCTGGCTTACGTGCAGTTTTTTGTTGTTGTGTGTCTCTCTTAATGTATTGTATGCTCACACTGTTCTGCACGTTGGTATAGGTGATATGTATGCGTCTTTTTGTACCCTGGGCACGCATATTCAAAATGGATTTAAGGGCTAAATTGTATAATGATTTCTGGGAAAAACAATAAATTGAGGTTCCAAATAAAGGCCATTATGGAAATGAGATTAGGGAGCAATTGAATTAGGCTGTAATCACCGTTTCTATATGTCATTACAATGCAACTTTATCCAGCATTACTCTGTGCCTGGGGCTGTAAACGACAAACAGTGTTTCTTTGAGGGGTGTTTCAGCAAATCGACAAGGGGGAGGGTTTCATTCAGATCCACTGAAATCAGCTCTACCTCCACCACTTTGCTTCTCAATTCACATTATTCCAGTTGAATCGGACAATAAGGATACATATTTACAAATGTAACATCCCATAGTCGTAGACCAAAATATGACTATGTACAAAAATAAATCTTCCTAATAAACCATGGATGGCAATACTTCCTTCAAATATCGAGGTAATGTCATCAGTTCCAAACCACAGTTTTGAACGAATAGATTTTCATGTAAAACAAACTCCCCAACACATAAACATGAGAGGGACACTGTGCATGTGCTGTGTATACATAGTGATCAACTCAATTCAGTGTCCCATTGTTTGTTTTTTCCTACAATAGTAATATAATTTGGCAAAAAAAAGTAACTTACAATGTGTCCGTTAAACATATTTGATCAGATACACATATCATGATCGTCTAAATTCATCTAACGGAGACTATTAATCTCACAATCCTCTTCCGAACGAAACTCCCATACACCGCGCCCAGCATGCGCACACACACACACACACACACACACACACACACACACACACACACACACACACACACAGTCCATCATCACCAGTGAGAGTCCTCTACTCCTGTTTTCTGTGGTCCGTGGGGATTTGTCAGTGCTCGTCAACCAACCGTGTCAACCGTGACAGTCGTCCAGATGTCTCCTGCTGCCACCGAGATGACAGGAAGGACAGGACGAGTGGAGGGATAGAGAGAGAGAGAGAGAGAGCGGAATATCCCTCATCTGACAAGCACTACAGTGGGACATCCACGAGCAATCAAATTCAGAGCACATAACTAGCCACGTTGACGGGCGCTAATAAAGTGGATTCCATGCTTGTGGTACTTCAGGGAATACGCAAAGTTTGTGAGGGATTTGGCCTGTTGCTTAGCTTACCTGTTGGAGCATAACTCTCGGGGTTTTTTTTAAAGCGTATGCACCCTGTTTTATGATCTTTTCAGTTCGGACCAAATTCTCAGCAGCTGCTTCTCACAGAAATATGTGAAATGACCAAAACCTCTGAACATTGCATTCCGTTCCACCATGGCGACAATTTTATGTTGAGTTTGGGAAACAAAACAACTTAGTTAGGTTTTGGGAAAACATCCTGTTTGGGCTTAAAATAAGTACGTAAAGTCTCAACTTGACAACACATTGGGACACGAACACCGGTCTCCTGGGTGAAAGTCCTGCTTATTCTACGCCACTAGCTCTGACCGTTGCATATTCACATGGATGCGTTCAGTTTGCGTGTCCACCATGACAATGGATCCTATTTCGCTTTCTATTGGCACTGTTTCCCTCCCTGTCATTTTACATGCCATCACTACGTAATGCACTGTCAAGACGTTGTGGTCCTTGCACAGATTTCTATGATATCGGGCTGCTTGCACGACAGCTGACCAATTGCGATATCATATGACACGAAAATCCATCTTGTCAGGCTTCAGGTAATGCATTTGTATCCGGGCAAGTCAGTGACCGAACCAATCAGCGTCCTGTGAGGAGCTCCTGGCAGCTCCGGGGACGCGACACGAAGAGGCAACAGTTTGTTCAAAACAACAATGGAGGCTCCTAAAGAGGTTGGCAGAGAAGCTGCAATAGCATCAGTTATATGTTACATGTATAGAAGACGAGACTCTTGTCCTTTCTGCCATTGCCTTCAGTTTGAGTTTGAATACTCCACTGGAGTATGATGGGACAGTGAGGGGGGAATGTGTTCTTTTTTGCAGTTAAATACCTGTAGCCAGAAGCAGCAGGATTATATAGTATGTGTTGCATCTGCAGTCTCCAGTTTATGATACACAGTATATACGTTATTATTTAAATATTCTGACATTGAACATGGCGGTAATTGACCTTCTGTGCTTTTTCTGCACAACCGTGAGCTGTTTCACACATATTTCAAGTTTATACAGAGAGATTATTTGTAAAGCAGCTCAATTTGAGTTTTTTTGCTTTGATGAAGCACATCTCCACATCCTGTTCTGCAGTGCCAGCAGGAGAGAGTTCTCAGTGTTCGTAAGTTGCTGGTTGCTTCTCTCGTGGTGTTCACAGCAGTGGCATTGTTGTGCACATGTATACCCTCATGGGACTAATTATGTTATCAAAAACGTTACAACAATAACAGGACACATCAAATACACTCTGAAAGGACTTTAAGTCCATTCAACATCCTCTGCCATTAAAAGCACATTTGAATTTTGCATAATACATTCGGGGAGCTCAGCTAATATGTGAAGTTCGGTAGAATATTGTAGATATTAACATACCGCTGATATAAGCTACTGCTGTACATTCATCTTTGGGTTACTCTTTATTTTTTCCTTCAGAAGAGTCATCTTGGACTCTCCTCACGGCTAATTAAACTGCTGTTTTTAGCTGTAAAGGGTTAAAGAAGAGATGATGTGATTGGCATAGATCTGGCACTGTTCCAAACACACACACACACACACAAAGCATTTGTCGCTAGCATTGTTAGCTGTTTGTCTATGTAACTTGCAACCATCGTAAGCAAGTGTAGTCACTTGTAACTTCTAACCTGTTTATATTGCAGTCAGCAGAGACGACATGGTTTACAAATGACACGAAAAAGCAAGAAGAGCGTTCTTATTGCACGCAAAATTACTTTCAATTGTGGTGTCATTCATACACCTTTTGGAGAGAGTGGGCTGGTATTGATGTTGCTCATGCAAACGAGAAAGAGAGCAGATGGAAGCAAAAGGCAATCGTCAGACTCGACTAAACCTGACGTACATAAGCATGTTTTTTTATGTGCATCGTCTCCCGATATTGCTGCTAACAAAACATTTTAAAAGCACAGTTATTTGTGTCGAAAGATGCATGACCCTGACGGTTTCCGCTTCAAAGATTCACTACCCGCTCTCTTGTATCCACATTAAGCTCATATGGAGGGCATGGCAGGGCAGACATCCAGCAGGCTGGGGGCCTGTGCCAGGAAGTGCTCCGTAAAGCACATGGTGAAAGCCTGCAGCACCAATCAGCCTGTACTGAGGTTGTCAATGGGCTCATTAGCACTCATTACAGCGACCTCTTGGGCACCTGGGTGCCCTTCAGAGCTCTTAGGGTGGGTGGGTGGGGGTAGGGTGAGGGGCAAAGCAAGGAAAAACAGAGAGCAGAAAGAGGGCAACAGAAGACATATCCCATGTTTTTTGTCTTGTTGGAGATAAGGGTGAAGACTGAATTTGGGGGAGGAATGGAGGGGGAGATGGTGAGGATAATGATGTTAGACACAACAATGTAACTGAGAGAGAACACAGTTAACACCGGTTTGTTTTTACAATGGCTTACCCCATGATAAAAGGGACATTTATTGCCTACAAATTGAAAAGGTGGTCAAAATTTGCAACATAGCCAGAAACAACTGACTGATTTCACAGCTGACTCAAAACTTTAGCTCTGTAATTTTAGTCATACAGTGGACAAATTGTTTGCTAAAGCTCAAATATGTTCAAAAAGGTCAGACTCCTCTTTGTCTTAGTTTGTGCTATGTATAGAACATGTGCATGTGTTTGCACCCACTCACGTCTTTCTGCTGACTGTGTACACAATCGCACTGTGTTCAGTCTAAACACAACTTCACTGCCGGTGCTAATGAGGTAGCATACTGGGCTTCTGTCATGACACATCAACTCACTAACCTGACATTAGCTATGACAAACCCAACCCACTTGCAAATGTTCAATATACCGTTTCTTGATCAGTGCCCCTTTGGCGTCTGACAGCAACGCATTGAGGCGGCCTTCAGCACCTGTATGAGACGAAGCGGGCTTGTAACAATGTAAACCCATGTTATTATTATTCAGTCAGAGCAACTGACGTAGTACGAAGAGCGAGATGAGGTAAGGAGGAGACCTGTAGGGGTGGATGAATGGGTCAAACAAAGATCAGACGTTCACCCAGGAAACTACTGTTCATGTCCCGTGTGAAAAACCTGACCAAGTAGTTTTGTTGCGTAGGTAGACCTATAAACCTTAAAACGAATGGAAACTGTACTTTTCCTGTGAACACAGAAGTTTATTTTGAAAGGCCACCATAACAAGCAGAAACTGACTTCTCTGACACGTCCAACGCTAGAGATGTACCAGTCAGACAGAGTGTGACAGTCGGACAGAATGTGTTGAAAACAGTGTTTGATCAGGAGTTTGATTGTGTCTGCATTTTCATTTTAAATATTGCACTGTTCATATCATTAAATGATTAAGTGACTGCAAACCAATCCCTCCATCAAATGTATACCAATTGCAGATCACAATAGGGATAAGCAGAAGCAGATGAGTTATAGAAGTTTTAATTATTGAGACTCCTATCAACAGCAGGGTATTTTGTAATTATTTCTGTATTGTGTATTTAGTAGTTTGAATTATTTGTGCTCACTGTATCCAGTCTAGGCTGTATTTAATTGAATGGGGTGTTCAAAGAGCAACAAGTTTCGCATCAATCTTAACAGGTTGAACAAAGCTCACACGACCATGAAATCAACTAAACAGCCTCGCCAATTTGACATGCGCTTACCTTCTCCCTCTTCTTTCTCTTTCAATATCAAAGCCCTCACATGATGGTTATACCTTCCTCGCAGCTTTTCTTTGTGGTGCTTTAACTTTGAGATTCTTATTTGAAGTGTAAAACCTTCAGCACCAGGTGTGCCGTGACTATTATCATCCATTTTACGCTGTCCATGTTGCAACATTTTCTACATCGGACATGTACAAAAGACACTGTAAGAAAAATGCACCTTTATCCAAAACCAACCTTTTAAATAGATATTATAGAGGGTACAGAGATTATGAGAAGAAAACCCTGTAAAAGAAAATGAATTATAAATGAAATACATATTGGCTGTTGATCTAGTGTTACAGTAATAGCTGTCATGATCTTAGCTTTTGTTTAGTTTGTTTTCTATTTTATTTTGAAGTTCCCTGCCTATTGTGTCCTGTGTTAGTTTGACTTCCTGTCTTTGTGGTTTTACCTTCTTTTTTTGTTGTATTTGTCTTGTCAGCCTCGCTCTGTTCCCTTGTGTTTCTTCGACCAATCGGCTTTCAGCGTGAACTTGTGTCTGCCCACCTGTATCTTGTTGTCTGATTGGTTTCTTGTGTATTTAGAGTCCTGTCTTTGGTCAGTTGTTTGTCAGTTTGTCTGCTTTGTTCCTGACTGTGTCCCTTGTGCCGTTTTATAACTTATCCCGGTGTACCTGATCCTGTCTTATTTAACATTTTGCTCATGCCTGAACTTTGGATTCTTTGTAACTCGCTTTTGGATTTTTTTGTTTCATCGTTTCACTTGTGGTTCTTCTAATTGCTTTTTGACTCACCAGCCTCACCTCCTGTGTACTTTTTGCGTGGGCTTTTTCTTTATTAAAATCCCCTTTTAATCATCCTACTGCTTCAAGTGTATGACGTGTGTTTGGGCTCTACTCCGTTTTCCTGACCGCCGCTATGTGCAGAGGTGACAATAACTTCATCGAAGATAAATCTCATGAATTGCTGAGATCGTGGAAGAGTTCATCGTGAACATTTTTGTGATTATTTTATCGTCCTAAAGTCCCACAAATTACAATGGTAATAAAGGAACAGGCCATGTCAAGGTATATTGTTGTTTGGCTACACATATACCACTTATATGCTCATACTAATGAGATTTGTTGTTAATAAGAATATCACCAGACTTTTACTTTCAGTTCTTGCTGGTGGATGGTCCTTTCCCGTTTTACGCTGTGAGTGACTTTGATTTAGCGTCTCTTGTGATAGGCCATTTCACCGATTAGTGTCCCCTAAAGCAGGGCCGGATTAACCTGCTAGGGGGGCCCCGTGTAGGAACACTATTCTGTTTTTTGCTGATCTGCTTTTTTACCCAGTTCTTCTTCGTTTCCAAAAGCTTTCTTTGAAAAATGTGGTAAAGCAGTGGAGCAGGGTTAAAGGTAGGATGGAGTGTCTCCTTGGGGGAAACTGGGGGGGGGGCTTACAAAGCAGTGATGTAGCACTGAAAGGTAGGTAAGTAGGACAATGTCCCTTTAAAAAGCAGGAAGGGGAGGAAGAAGAGTGGGACATACATTTTTAGTGGCTTTACAGCGGAAGAGGACAACGCTAGGAGGCAGAGATCTAACAGGGCGAGGGTTTAAAGGAGTGTAAAGGCAGTTCAGTGGAACATAATCCAAGAGGCCTTTTGTTCTCTTTGCAACGTGATACTGTTGGTTCATAAAAAGCCACTTCAATTGAGTGAGTGTATTGAGTGGGTGCACAAATTTGATTTCACTCCAAACAGCATTTCTAATACGTATTCTGCTCAGGTGTCACCAAAGATGAAATACAATTAAGGGACATCAATCTGATATAACATCTTGCACTGAGAAAACTGATATAAATAAATAAGAAAGGGCTTAAAACACTACAGTTGAAAATGAGGCCACCAAGAAAAATACTTGCATTGAAGCAGCCGATTCACAATATTTGCTCTTCATATTACTCAAACGAGGGATTCCCGCCTGGGAGCAAGGTTGCCTTTTAACAGGCAATGTCAATGGATGTTGCCTGAACATGACACACATTTCTCTCCTTGAAATGCCTAAATCCCCCCCCCCCCCCCAACCCCCTTTTTACTGTGCCTCAGATACCTTCATAAATGTTTTAGAATCAGCAACGCAATATGGAAACAAAAAAAAGGGATAAATACTCAATACTCCCTGCAATGGGGATAAGGCCCCGAAATATGTTTTGGAAACATAATCAGCATCATCGCAGCTCTGTGTGTCTGTTTACATTGTGGCCCCGACCATCGCTCCCCTCTCCTCCAACAAACAAGAGGACAGGGGGGGGGGGGGGATGGATGGAGGAGAGGAATAATACAAAAAAAAAGAAGCTGGAAATATCTTTTGCATATTATTTTAAGTAACTGTTCAAATTTCATTTCAGAATGGTAATCCACAAAACAAATATGTAGCGGCATATTTTAAAAAGGGAGGCTCTGCTCGCTTCAATTTCCTATTGTGGCGTTCGGCGCGTGTTTGCTCTTTGTGTCTGTTTGAATTGATTTGCACAGCTCGGCAGACAAGGGCTGAATGCTCAGACCAAGAATCCATAATTTCATATGATCTGATAGTTCTGCAGTATTAGATTGATTTTTTTTTCCCCCCCTTTCTCCCTCTCTCTCCCTCTCTTTGGTGTTGATGTTAACAAACAAGCTGAGGTACCTGCGCTCATGGATCCAGAGGAGAGCAAAGAGAGGCATTTTGTTCAGGCTAAGGTGATAATGTGGAGACGGGGACATGTTTGTTTGAGGAAGGGGATATGTTTGTTGTGTGTTGTTTTCTGAGGAGGTACTTCCCATCTCTCCTATTTAGCTGGCGGTGCTGTGGTGTCTGCAGCCACACAATATTCCAGGACTGGAGGGCTTAACACGCTGCTTATCTGCAGACGGTTACTACTACCTACTCCATATGCAGTAGTCCTGATGCCTAACAGATGAACAGATTAGATATTGGTTCTGATTATGATACAGTGTTGTAGGTCTGTAACACTGTTGGAGGAGGAAAAGAGAAAAGCACTGTCTTAGTTTGACTGTATCATGCTGCTCTGGACATGTAAACACTCCCCATTCATTCAGACTTTTTGTTGGACTTCGATATCAGCATCAGAATATCAGAATATCAGCCTTTCTCCTAAAAACTATGTTTATATATTACTAAAACCAAACACTTTTGTCACAGAATTGCTGCCTGGACTCCATTGACTTGTGTTTTTGAGTCAAGGAAGTGCTATTTGTTCCACACAGAAGTCCAAACCCAAGACCAGTTTGTGCCCAACAGGTCTCTATTGTAACTAGATGTATAGTATGTAGTTGCCCTCAACTATCATTCTGAATTTGACAATATTCTGAATGTGATACGGGTCACAGCATGTTTGGATGTTCTGGATTAGGTCTCATTCCAAATGGAGCATTTTCTGATTAGGACCTGTGGGATATGCTGATATTAATCGAGTTTTAGGAGCATACTTTGGACATGTATACAGCGCATTCGGGAATATGCGTCTCAATTGGGGTTTTACAGCAGTTTGGGACACGCGGCCCCTCGGCCTCTTGTCCTTGTCAGGACAGCTCTGTGCGGTGCACACAAACCAATAGTAGATGCAGTTTGCAGAGATGAATGCCAAAAAGAAAAGCCTGAATTACTGGTTGGAAGGAATAACAAATAAAATACAGAAGACTACTGAATGTTCAGGTTACTCTGATTATAAGTTAAAATATTCTTTACTGATACATGGACAGCTGACTGGTTTTGACTCAACAAGTCTTCATCAGGGTATAAAGTGCAGTGAGGGCAGATGTTCGAATTAGAACTCAGTCAAGAGGTCATGTGACACATGGCATTAGAGTACTGCCCACTTAGTACTCAAGTGGACCGCTTACATGACATGACAGCGAAAATAACAAAAGAGATTCCAACATGTGTTGCATCAAACTCACACAAACAGGAAAACACAAGAGATATATTAATGTGCAAACAAATAAAATGAAGGTCAATGAAAATAAAACAAAATACGTGCTAAAATATACTGCAATAACCTTACAACTATAATGGCAAAATAAAGATGCATTCAATAACATTAATTATAATAAGGGAAAATCGGACAAATATAAAACAGTGTGAACAGACAGCGACCTCATAGGGACCTACAACAGCCCCACCAATAGTGTTACAGATACAGAGACAGGAACCTAAAGTCAGGTCAAACCACGCAGTCCAAAACTGTACAGTGTAAACATCACAATGTGCTACAGCAGCATATTATTCCTCGTGAAACTCAATGTAGAAAGAAGACACATAAATGCTCAGTCACATAGTAAAAAAGTTGTAGAAAAGGGGTAGCAGTCAATTTCCCTGTTAGTGCCGGGAAAAGATGTGGCCCCCAGGGTCCAGATCCAAAAAGTCTCCCTTTGGAGGAGACGTTTCAGTCCGTCACCGACCCCCCTTGCATTGTTTCATTTGTAAGTGCTTTCCAAAACGATTACAAATCCCCTTTGCACAAATAGAACACTTTTCTGATCTAGCACAGCCAGGTTGAGGTTTGGTTATGTAACGCAAAAACAACTTGGTCAGGATTTGGAAAACATAAAGGCTTTGGATGAAAAAACTACGTGATTGATTTTAGCGGATCTTGACTGTCATGGTTAAAATACCTACTTGGTCATGGTAAAAGGAAACCAATGTTGACTGTCGGTAGGTAATGGTTACATTGGCCCTTTTGTATCAAACAATGTTTTGTACGTAGAGTCAATCTAACCATTCCAGCCATCTTTCTCTGTGTGCGTCTATAAAACATCACACTACGACCCTTTTGACAACAGACAACAATCATAACCTTCCATACCTTTTGTAAAGGACCCTACACAAGTTCTGAATCAGCTTTTGTACTTTCATGCTTCTAAAAATACAATGTAGGAGTGAATTAATCACAATAAAAAATCAGAAGCCAAAGCCACTGATCCAAAGTTTTGGGATTACAAAGAGATCCCAAAAAAAAACGTACCCAAACCTGACTGATGAATTTAAAAAGAAATGCAGATAATTAGACCGGATCCATAAAACCACAAAGCAGTTGACCCAAACAGACTCCAATACTAACCTGAAACACCAGGTGGGACACCAGACCGAGTCCTGGATGGGGTCTCAATCAACCCATTTGTAATGTTATCAGCAGATTGAAAGGTCGTTATCACCGGTTATCACTGCCATTCTAATCCTTCAACTGCACCTTCCACCTTGTGAAAGTGAAACTTAATGTTGTGAATTAAAACTAAACAAAACTACTTGGTTAGGTTTAGGAAACGCGCCTGGTTTAGGTTTGCAATAAGTACGATTGTCGCGTGACGTAACTTAGCGTTAGTGAAGTACTAACGCTACGTAACAAAAGTTTGGTAAAATGACATTAACAGTGGTCCCCTAGGTCAGGGGTCGGCAACCTGCGGCTCTTCAGCCCCTCTGTTGCGGCTCCCTGAGTCTACATCCACACTAATACGTTTTAGTTTTAAACGATCTCCGTCCACACGGCGTTTCAGCATCGTTTTCTAAATGATCTCCGTCCAGACTTAAACGCCTGAAATCGAATATCACGTGACCTATTCACGTACACTGGGAATGCAGGTGGGTGCCGGTGTAAACAGGAAGTAGATTAGTTGCTCAAAGCCGCTAACGTGACTTCAGACGGTCGCTCCGTAGGTCCGATAACGCCGCTGGACACGCTGCTTGCTAATCACTCCAATAACGGCTGCTTCCTCCGCAGAAATGCAGACTTTAACTGGACAACAGCTGCTAGTAAAGACAACAAGGTCAGTAATAATCTTAATTAAAAATGTTTTAATATTTTGTCAACTAAAATGTGTTACACATCCTATTACGCCTGCCAAGCGCCTTTCCCTGCAGGTGGCTAATCCTGATTTTCAGACCCCCGCCCTCGGTAAACTATCAACGGATAAATCCAAAAAAGAAAAGTCACGGAGGAAAATAGAGAGTTTAATTCTACGTGGTCGTATTGATTTGCTTTCACTGCCAACGATGCTGGCTTACCTGTATGCTTGATATGTGCAAAAAATGGAATGTCACTTCCAGAACAAGCACACAGCATTTGCTGAAAAGTATCACGCTGGAGATGAACGAAAAAGAGCGATTCCTCAACTGCTGCAGCAAACTGAGCAGGTTTCTTTCTCCTCTTCATAAGAGTTTGTTATTGTTCTAACAGGTAAAATTGCAATAAAATATCAAGAATTGTCTTTATTCTTGTTCTATATTTTCATAAATACAACAAACTATAGTTTTTGTATATATATAATATAACTATATATAAAGCTTTATAAGCTGTGTCATCAAATAGCTTTTGCGGCTCCAGACACATTTTATTTGGTGGAAAATAGGGCAAAATGGCTCTTTGGAGAGTAAAGGTTGCCGACCCCTGCCCTAGGTGAAAGTCCTGTGTTTGTTTGACCCTTCCATTGGTCCGGCTTTTGTCGCTTTTTTATTCTACGTCACCTGACTTCCTCCCTTGCTCCGATCACAATTACAGCGGCCACTCGAGCTCGGCGACATCAACCATGTGAACAGATGACAATGGCCTTCTGCACCTACTAGTATCTACGAGGCTGATAACTGCCGATTACACCCATTCAATCAGATGATATCATTGGAGGCAGGTGCTCAATCATTGGGAACCGAGTGGACCCATGAATGCATCTACTTCTGTGAACAGTGCGAGCATGGGGCGTAGGTTTTCATGTCTCATATATACCATATGCATCTAAATGTCATGCTATTTTTATGATGTCACTATTGCTTTTATATCTCTTGTCTTTACGTGTATCGACGATGTTGTAGTGGTGGTCTGTTTGGTTTGAGGGATGAATAAGGTATTTTAAAACTGAACTGAATTGAAGATCACGAAATGAAAAAGTTATCAGTATGTATTTAGTTGCATGTGTTGAGCAACGGTATCTGGGAAGCTGCAGATCTCTTACAGCCCTGACAAACAGTGCCTTATCAAGAGTACGGAACAGCAGGGACAATGCATGTTGCATGATTTATATGAGGCAAAACAAGAATAAAACATATTTGCACTGTGCACTGAAACAAATGAGGTTTCACTCTATATCGGGAAAATCAATACAATAACAGGCTGCCCGCACCCCGCGTGCATGCTTAATAAGCACTGCACTGTAAACGCTGAGGATACAGCCTGCGAAAGTTACATATTATGATATGAAGAACCTTCTTTCTCCCTTTTTAAACTCCAATCTCAAGCCTCTCGTGTTGGGATTTGGTTTGAAGCGTTGGGTGTTAAGAACTAAAACTACAGTTCAGAAGAGGCTTATGTTAAAGGAGTCATCCTGAGACACTCACCCACCGCCTTAAAACGAGGGGGGGGGGGGGGGGGGGGGGGGGGGAGACAGAGAACCGTGATGCTATCACCTCCCTCGACTACCGTCAACTTGCATGCACCTGTCACGGACTTATACAAATACTTCCTTCCAGACGGGCAGGCAAACACCTCAGAGGGAGGACCGTGGGTGGGTGGGTGTGTTTGAAAAGTGAGAAAGAGAGTGCGGGAGACAATCGGAGCGAGCGACTCCGAGCCAGGGAAGAGAAAATAAGTCAATGATGGAGAGATGGGGATAGAAAAGAGCGATTAGGTTGGAAAGCGGTAACATCCTCCGAGCGCTCTCCTATCAGTGGGCGACAAAGCGGAGTGAAGCCCAGGTATTAGCCTCCTCTCTCCTCCTGTCTCACTCACTCTCCCCCCCCCCCTCCTTCATTCTCCTGCCGCGTATACCTCCTCTACCTGCCGCCGTCTATTTTAAGCCATTCCTTCAACGCGGCGTGTCAAACAAGCCTGAAATCCCTGCTAATACTAGTTACCCCTGAAACACTGATCTTACTGTTTGGTTTTTAGCTTAGACAAGTCCCCCCCCCCCCCCCCCCCCCCCACCACCCCGCCACGTGAGGAATAAAGTTAAGGAAGGGGGTGAAAAAAAAAACTGTTTTGACATTGACTTTACATTTTGAGCTCATTAAATCCTGGGATCTGTCTCACTTCTACCTGGATTTCTTTTTTTTTTATTCTCAGAGATAAGCCAAATTAATATGAACTCGCCAGGGCCGGTTTTAAATGCTTTTGTGTTATCCAAAGCCCCGCGCTCCATCTCCCTCTCGCTCGCACACTCTGGAAGTTATCATGGGGCTCGTGATAGCCTTTAAACAAGCAAGGTGAAGTGCTTTAATTAAAACCAGCAGCGTTCCATGGGAAAAAGGGAACGGGAAACTGAGATGGGGGGGGGGGGGGGCCTTCATAATTCATCATACCAAAGGGCTTTCCCACCGGTGGCTCAAGGAAAGAGGAAGAGGAGCTAAACATCTCTTAAGTAGAGGCATAAAAGATGGCCACTTTAAAAGAGGTGCGCGGCTGCCCTCGTGCATGGAGCACACACCTAGGAGACGGAGAAAAAATTAAAGCCTTTTGATGTGCTGCGTCTCACACGATATATTCTCCCCACAGAATGCCCTCTTATGGCTGGTCTCACTCTTAAAAGGAGTGACACAAAATCAAGATTCAAAACGGGTCCCTGTGCCTCTTCTGATGTTAAGTGCAATGGTGCACTTAACATCAGGGAGGGGACCCCTATGCAGGCCATGTAAATCAATCTGTGTTATATTGCTCTAAACTCCATGCAATATACCCTCGGCTTTCATTGCCTCCATAATGCACATTTACATACTGTCTACACAAACATGCACGCATAGCAGCGTGTCCACACACACACACACACACTCGCATATAAGAAATCTATTGAGAGTATTTCTCTTTGCCAATGATTTTTTTTTCTTTTCCCTGAGTCAAAGATAATAAAATTCCTTCTCTTTTTTTCCCCCCCTTACTTCCTTACAATACATCTTTCAGTTCTGCCTTTTTGCGCGCATGAAATTCATTTTCTAATGGAAATATTTGTTTTGTAAATCAAATATGTATTATGCACAGAATGCAAAGCACAAATTAAATTATGTTAATGAAATGAAAGAGATATGAAATGCATATTTCATGGACAAAACATAACCCTGCCGAACAGCCATTTCTTGATAAAATCTTTAAACACAATCTCATTCGGAGAAAGACATATTGCCATGGCAGATAGCACCTCATTAAAATGGTCTCCTTTAATATCAGTGCTTAGTATATATGGGATTGTAAATAACCACTGGGGAAGAAGAACCAATAATGAAATACTGTCTTTAATAGCTTGCCATTGATGTCAGCATAAAAAGTCTACTAGAGGAATATTGGAAATTGGGTGTGCACACACATATAGTCAAAAGCTGTAAATGATTGCATATTTAAATAGAGCTGACTAAGGAAAAGATGATATAGATATTAGTAATAGGCAGAAAATTATGCTGACCTTACATAATTCCACAAAAAAAAAAGCCCAGACTGTTTTAAATTTTATATTGGTTACACTTAATGAATAATAGATTCTGTAGCTGTTGTGCAGTCCATGATGTTAATAAAAGCCTAAGAATAGGAGCCCTGCTCTGCCCGGTTGACTAGCAAATGAACTAGACTGGCTTTTCAGCAGAAATAAATACAGCAATAAATACAAAAGGAAGGGGGGGCGGGGTGATGGGGAGTTGGTGGTGGTGGTGGTGGTGGGGGGGGGGGGGGGGGGGGGGGGGGGGCAAAGAAAATGGGGACGATAGCGGGGAAAAGAGAAAGAGGAAAGATACAGTAACAGATAGAGGGAGGGAGGCGTGAATAGACAGAGGGAGACGTGGAGCGGGAGAACAGCATGCACTGCAGCATGATGGAGGTTAGACGAGGCCCGGAAGTGGAACTTGACCTGGTTCACACACACACACACTCACCTGTACAGTTGAACTAGGATTCTTCTTTCTTCTTATTTAAAAGCACACTTTATCAGTTTCAAAGAAGAGAAATTCACATTTTCGCTTTCTTGCGGAGAGAGAGTGAGAGAGAGGATCTACAGTATATCCATCTCGTGCCTGCATGAGGTATTAAGCTACGGCCAGCAGACGGTTAGCCAAACTGAGCATAACGACTCGGAACAGGAAAGCAGCTATCCTGTCCACAGGTCAAATAATCTGCTGTCTGTAGCTTCATATTTACTGTGGTGATCTGCCTTTTTTGGAGTTAAAAAGCTAAGTTGTTAACATTTATCTTAGTTCCCCCATTGCCCAAAACTATTCCTATAATTTTACAAACATTTGTTTTAACAGTAAAAATAAAGCAAAACTGACTAAGTGTCTGTTAGGTGTGTTGAATCAAACACAGCAAATCAGGACATGGAAAATGTGGAACTCCAAAAATATGAATGCCAGGATCCCTCAGTGATATTGAAGACATTTTGTCCTGAATAAAATCATACTAGGGTCCCCTTGCTGAACACATGTACACACTGTTCTTTATCTATGTTGTGACAAGGGCATGCATGGCTATTTCTAAACACCTTTCAATGTCACTCGAGTGCTTTATCCAGTAAAAAATAATCAGATTAACACCTTTTAATTGTGTTTTAGATAATTGTCATTCTGTTCCCCTCTTCGTTCACAAAGGGGAGGCGTTCGCGACACACACAGGCTGACACAGAGGACGGGGGGGGCGGGAGGAGGAGTGGAAGGAACGGTGGCGCAAAGAGAAAGGGATGACAGAGAGATGGATTCTACCAGTAAGGTGCAGAAAAAAATAGAGAAATCAAAGAGATGAATAAGCGATAAATACTGAGAGACTGTACTGTACTGAGTGCACAAGGACTAGAATTCCACAGAATCCTTTTTTTTCTTTCATTTGTGGTGTTTGTGGCACCCACCGTGTGTAGTCCAAGCAAGGGTGGCCGGAAGGGGGCCATTGGCTGCCCCACTGTAAGCCCCTGGCCCGATTTAGCAGTGCAATCGGTGTGATCACAAGGGTGCCACACCAATGTTCCGACTGTAGTTCACATTGTTTCAATGGAACTTTTTTCGTACTATTGGGGTTTGCGGAATAATGGGCAGTCCCCATCGCAAGGTGATCTCCACATAGGTTTGACTTTCTGTGGGTGGCCTCTATCTCAGTGGCGGGCCGTGTGTTTTATACCTGGGCCTTCAGTGCTGTCCTACTACAGGTGAGCCACCTCCTAATAACCTCGTTATGACGCCACAGCTACGCGTTATTAGGGGTGTAACAATACACTTATTTGTATTGAACCATTCGGTACGAGGCTCGCGGTTCGGTAGGCATTACGAATCAAACAATACGTTTGAATAATACTATTGCATTTGGAAAATGCAGAAGCTTAAATTGTGAGAAATATAATGTTCTCTCGGTATACCATATCATAAAAACGACACCATAGACAAATTAACACAGTAGGACCGCTACTTCAGATGTAAAACAAAAGTAGTTCACTTACCAAAGCTGCTGTTCACTTAAAGACAAAGTCCATCCTCCTTTCTTTGATTACAAAGAGTTTAATACCGTGGTTGTACAGAACATCGGTGCGGTTCAGTTCCAGCCAGAGGTCCTCCTGCGAGCGTTTTCGTTGAGTTGTAGATCCACTCGGGTTGAAAAAGTTTTCAAAAGCACCGTAGCTTGTAAGTGTCCTGTCCTGTCCTGCTTTGTTGTCTTGTTGCTGCCTTGGTTAGCCTACTCAGCTTAGCAAATCCAGCATAGCTCCAAACACCAAGACGCTCAGTCGCAAATAAAACACATTCTTAGCCATAAAATGTGCAACACTTCTCCGACGCTGTCAGCCAGGAATACCGTTCGTAGTTGCTGGACTGAAAGTGGCGCACAAATCCTTTTTCTGGCTGGGTCAGGGCTGAGAAATCCGTTTATCCTCCTCCTTCAGCCATTGAGTGTTAAAAAAACAAAGCTAGGTAAAAAAATTAAAATCTACACCAAGCAAAACGCTAAAAATGTCATAACGTCTTACATATCTTTCAACTTGAACTCTTACTACTAAGTTCCGCTAGCCCACTGACCAATCACGGCGCACGTTAATGCTGACGTACTTTTAGGCCAGCTAGAAGCTCTGACATGTCAGAGAATACGCCCAACATGTCAAACAAAAAATCTGATTGGTTTAAGACTATGACAATCAACAATATCGTCCCCATTCACTTAAACTCCAAAGGCTTCCCAGCGGGCCTCGGGCCTCTCTTCTTACCTAGAGACACAGAGGTGAACTCTGATTGGATAAAAGCTCTACTTAAAACAAGCTGCACTGAAGCAGAGCAACTGAGGAAGACAGAAGCTGTGCAATGAGAAAATAAGATAATGGGAAAAATATTTTGAATACATGTAGTGTATTTATGAAAAATGATTGAATTATAAAATAGTTATACTTTTGTGATTCTGTGAAGGCTTTGCTGCCCCTGACGGCCCACCACTGCTCTGTCTCAGCAAACCTGTATTCTCAAATACAAGTTGGTAACCTGATAATGGCAGAATCTCAAAGAAATTGCTGAGAGCGTGGCTGTTTAATGGTGTTTTTAGGTTTTTCTTATATATTCAAAGAAGTGAGATCATCCTAAAATGAGTTAACCTACAGGTTAGTTAAAGTTACTATAAAAGCTCAAAGGGTAAATTCATCAGCATCAATTACATCAGTATTACAATCAACAGAGTCATGTCCCCATCACACTCATTCCTGTGAGTTTCTCTTTTTAACATAAATACTGCTCTGCATTAAATAACTCCACGTTGCCATTTTTTAAAATCATTTTTAAGATACTACCAACAAAACGTTATATTTCTGTAGCTGTAAGGGACTGTGGCCTTTGAGCCACTGTGAGGCTTTTAGTGGGAAATATCTGTGCAGGAAGTATTGGCTTTCACTGACGGTACCTTAACATCAAAGGAAGAATGGTAAAGTAATGCAAACATAATCCTGATCCTATTCTTGGATATAAAAGGCCACTGAGAAACAGCAGGAAGGAAATGAAGAGGGTCTCTGGGTCCACGCGGCGTCTGGATCTGGTGGAAGAAATCTCTGCGGGAGGACAAGGAGGAGAAGGTTTGTCTGAGTGTCAGTGAGGAGGAAGAATTGTCGAAGAGCAGGGCCGATTCTTGACAGGAGGTCACCACACTCAATCACTTCATATCAACCTCACATTACACACCTAATTTACCTCCCGCTCCCCTCCCACTCCTCCTTTCCCCATTGCCCCTGAACGTCCCCTTTTTTCCTTTCCCCGCTGCTTTCTTTTCTTCCTCTCTCCCTCTCTTCACTTCCTCATCGCCTCCACTGTCTCTCAGGTAGGACTGCCCCAGAAGTGGAAAGTTGAGCTTGCTTTGTATTCTGCTCTTCAGAGCAAACATTTTTTTTTTGTTGGCTTGACTCTCTAACAAAGTAATTTCCTTTTTCCTATAATTTCTTTATGTCATTGTTTTCACATATAACATTTTTGAGTGTGAAATTGACCTTTCACATCATTTAGATTTCTCCTCATGCTAAATGGAGTGCTGAAGTAAGAGCGATATACTCGGTACCTCAAGAGTCTGGAGGGTTGTCGCCATTCATGGCTTCCTGTCCAACAAAGAATTTACTTTAAAATCCTGCTGTTGGTTATGAACCATCCCGACCCCTTAGGTCGTCTGGGACAGGTCTACTTTCTGTTCCCAGAGTCAGAACCAAACATGGAGAAGCAGCGTTCAGTTTTCTGCTCCACATATCTGGAACAAAGTCCCTGAAAGCTGCAGGTCTGTTAAATCAAGACTAAAGACTTTTCTGTTTGCTGCTGCCTTTAATTGAACCATTTAAGGATATTAATTAATTTCCTGCATTTCACCAATGTATTTTATTTCTTACACTGCTTTTTTGTGACTGTTTTTAATGTTTCAATGAATGTTCTTAATTGATTTTAAATCTCCTTTTCTTTTGCCTTATGTTTTGATGCTTTCAAATGTTTTATGTGAAGCACTTTGAATTACCTTGTTTTGTTGAAATGTGCTCTACAAATAAACTTGCCTTGCCTTATCGCCTTTCCAAAGCCAAAAATACAGGAGCAAACATGTTCAAAGTGAATAAATCTGTGTCTGGTTCACTAGTACATTTTTTTTGAAAACCATCAGACATCCCTATCCCCAGAAACGTTGTCCAGCTCTTCCTGGGGGACACCGAGGCATCCTTCAAACTGTGCTTCCTCCATGGAGAATGTGTAGTGGGGTTCGGGAGTTCCTCAAAGGGCTCTTTCCACCTCTCAACCATATCCCCAGTCTGGGTCCGCAGTCCTCCTCCCCTGCTGAACATAGACTCAGCCAAGCCCTGCTTTTCCTTTTTCAGTCATCTAATAGTTTACCAGAAGTTCCTTGAGGCAAACTAAAAGACCCTCTCCACAGTCTCTCCCTTAACTCCTCCTACACCTAGATTCTTGCTTTGGCAACCGCCGCAGCTGTAGCCAATCTGGCCAACCGGTACTTGTATGTTGTTTCTGGAAAGCCATGGGCCAACCGAGCCCAAACGGCCTCCTTCTTCTTTTGAATACAATCCTGTTAAGGTGGCGATTCATTGGAGAACAAACTCGAACACTAAAGCCGAAATATAACCCCTGCATTGCTTGTAACCAGGTTATATTATGAAAAATATTTAATAAAAATATTATATTTGTATTATTATATTTTGTACTTTGATACTATGGCACACTAGCTATCTTGCAATACAACATCAGGGCTTCTACGTGGATCATCAACTGGTGGGTTTTCTGACTCTTTGCCTGGTACATGTAGCATTAGCTTCAGTCTGTTTGCATGATATCATATTGGTATGTAGCCATCAAGAGCATATTTAAGACCCATTTACATGGTTTGCGTATTCAAATTAGTTAGCTAGAAAAAGTTAGCTGGAGACAGAGTTTCCAATTCACTAGCGGTGAACACTTCCTGGTTTGTTTGGGAATTTCCCAGTTTCAAGCTGGGTGTCCAGGGTCCTTACAAATATCTGTAAAACCCCAAAACGTTCCAGTTTCCATCAGTCACTACCAAATTGTCCCAACAATATACTTGTTTTCAGCACTTATGTGGACATGTATAGTGTTCTGTCTGACCCATTATAACCTAAACCAAAACCAAAACAAACAATGCAGCATGTGTCTGAATTCAACACTGATTTGTCTGCATGTCGAGGCTGTTGCTGTGGTGCTTGAGGCTCTTTCTGACATAACCTAATGTCAGTATGCTAATGATTGGCTGCCATGCCGAAAACTTTTTTAAAGAGCTCCAGGAAGCTTACTCCTTCCTCCGTAAACTAGCTGGCACACTTTGCAGGAGCACATTTTCAGTTGCGCACGGTAAAAATGCCTAAACAAAAGATCATATTAAGACGGCCATATAGCTATGTACAATAGCTGGCAGAGAATGTGTCACAGTCGGCCATTTAGTCGGCAGCCTGCACTTGTGCACAATGGCAGATACATCGTGTTTAGTTTCTGATAGTCAACAAGTATGTGATACAAATGCAATTCTTGTCTTTTGTGTTTACTAGTGTTGAAAAAACACAGGAATATAACCCAGGAGATGGATGTTTGTGTCCTGTGTGTAACCAAAACTCAACGTTGACTAATTTGAAGTTACATTCGTAAGTTTAGTTACATAACTTTGAGTAATGTACTTAACATTTGTCGCTTATGCAATGTAGTCTACTTTTAATGTAATAAACCTACTTATTTTAACCCAAACCAAGATCTAATCCTAAACCTAACCAATTGTTTTTTTGCTGAAACTTAACCAAGTTGCTTTCTGTGAACAAGTATTTAATGAGTGTAAACTGTGATTGTAGTCAACACTGGTGGGGCACATAGGAGTGAGAACAGGTTATATTACTATATATTGATCCATGTTATTTCATTATTTTTGTGTTTGATTTTCTGTAGCCCTGAGAGACGTCCTTGTGTTAAAGTGTCATCGGAGCTCAAGGACTATATGTTTCAACCACTTTAATAAAGCGTCAGTCAGGATAGAAATGTATGAATATCGAAAGTCTGGCCAAGGAACAAGGAAAATGTAGCACTGCAGTGGATATGGCACCTCACTGATTTGATTAAAGAGCACAATCAAACTTGAGAGGAGGCAAACCCTTTATTGGCCCAACATGGGGACATTGGAGAGCTCATGTCTGTGTTAGATATTACCACCACCTCACATGTTTGCCAATTTGGTACAGTGGTAGAAGGGCAGCCCTATTAACTACTGAGCTAATGCACAACTGACTGACCACTTGGTGTTGTGAATAAAAGGCTGAAGTACTGTTAAGTGGCCAGAATGTGAATAGGCATACAGATGGGTGACAAATTAAAGTAAAACCTGAATAAATAAGTGGAGAAACATAACAAATGTAGATTTGCAAGAGGGCTCACTGAATGATGCATTAAGTATGAAAATAATGTGAATCATATGATTTGGCCTTCACAGTCACCTGATCTCAACCCAACTGAACACCTACAACAGTGAGGTCCCAGAAGTGAAAATCCTGTTCATATTTTGAATCAAGGATTTTGATTATTAGCCATAATGTTGTAAATATCCAAGGTAGACTGACCACGAGCTATGAGATTGTGAAACAATGGTGTATGCTCCTGTAGACGCCACAAGTCCCTTTGATATCAATATATCATGATAGCAATGTCATGGTAAAGTACTACACTACCCACAATCGTGAGATGTAACAGCCACATTGGTGGAACTTGCTGTTACCATGGAACATGCTTGTACACGCTGCTCCATAGTCTGCTCCCCAATTTCAAAATGGACCAACTCTCCTCTCTCACATCACGTAAATAGTTCACCGAAATATGTTTTATAAAACATTTGAGGCGAGAAATAAGCCATGCAGTTGGCGATTCATTTTACATCGTCAACGGTTAGTCTTCAGAGGTGGCAAGTCGACATTCACAAGTCTGGGATGGGTAGTCCCATCACTCTTCAAATGATTATGTGCACAGTCTTGTACCTTTTGCCTTTTTATCATTTGCCTTTTTTTGTTGTTGCCCGAATCAAATGTTTCATGGTCAGGATTCATCTTGTAGTTAGTTGGCTTGGTTCCATGCCTAAAGATCTTTTTTAAAGGATTTTCTGAAATGTCGATGGAGTAAATTAATGTGAATTTCCCTTCCAGAACTGGAGCCACTCCAAACATGGGCAGACACTGGTCAGCTCTATAGAAGATTTGGCAAACAAGAGGGACAAACAAATGCAACCTTCACCCAGGAGACGGCTGTTCCTTTCTCCTGAGAAACTAAAAGTCATCCTTTGACTTTTTTACAATGACTACTGATTTGCTTGACAAACATCCTTATTTCAACCCAAGCCACAATCCTTTCCTAAACCTAATCAAGCAGTTTTGTTGCCTAAATATAACCAAGTAGTTTTATTTGAATTCACAATATTAACCACAAAACGTCTTTAAAACGGCGACAGTGCGTATGTGACGAGTTGGGAAAGATAATGGGGCGTTACATGACATGCAATAACTCAAAATGCATAGACATGACACGGAAAATGTCCTTAAAAAGTGGGTTGAAATCTTCTCATGAAAACGTTGCCTGTGTGGGTTAAGCTAAACGAAATATGAAACTTTAAGGAAACAGCAGTCAAACTTTGGCATTTCAGAAGCCCAGGTATTCCTAAAGTGCATAGAATGGAAAAAGAGTCTGTTTTGAATGAATCTTGCAACCTTTTAAGGCCATTCTTTGCATTGGACACAGGCTAATCTAGTTGTCTGTGTTTACATTTAGTTGGAATATTGGGATGTATTGTGTTTCAGTGTGATCTATTATCTGTTCTGATTTTATTAATCCATTTTTTTTGCATATATTTTAAGGGTTTTAATCTACTTTGCATCTGTTTTTGGATTAGTTGTTAGGGTATATTTTATATTTTTAATTAATCCTTTTGATCCTATGTGTTTTGGGATCCTTGAATAATATTTTCTATCAAATTTGTATAAGCCTGTGTTATATGTTCAATAATATCTATGTGTTATGGTCTATGTGCTGGTGAACATTTTGTCCAGAATACTGTAAAATAGATTATTACGCTCTGTGGGACCCTTTATGTTTGTTTTGTACATATGAAAAAAAGCTTGGTTCTAATACTGGTCTCGTACCAACATACTTGCCTGCTCGAGCAGCCCATTGCTACGGGGTGAAATATCGGCCTACGGTGAGGAAAATTCACTCTGCAGCCTATCTCTGATCCAGGCTCCCTCTTAACACAAACCATTGTCCCCAGCAGTCCTCCACTCTTCCTCCACACTGAGTATGGGAAACTTGGTAAATGTAGACAAAGGCCATATTGTGATGAGTTGACGCATCATTTCTGAGTGGAGGACAAGAGAGAAAGGAACAATGGCACAATGAATCCCCATTTTCTCAAAGCTTAAAAAGACCCAGGAAAAGGAAAGTTCTGGGGGGAAAAAGACGTTGAAATTTAAAAATGGGACACGGCATATAGGCAATTAACACCATTCTTCTACTTTCCCTTTGAATCCTTGACGAAAATACTGTTGAAGAAAGGATACCAACGGTAAATTTGGTGGTAGAGAGAGGTGACCTTGTTAGGTAATTAACATCTTATTCTGAGTTTAATTAGACAAACTAAATCAATTCAACCTAAGTATGAAAGGAGGGCGCCTCTGAAAACAGGGAAGGGAGAAGGAAGGTAGATTCTGTTTTAATTGTATGAAAGCATTAAAAATGCACCTGTTCGCCAGCAAATTGCCTCACTCATGGAAATCCACAGGGAGATGCAGCCCCTATTCAAAATAGCATCAAGTTGTTAAGATAGCTATTTGTGTGCTTGGGTACATGGAAAAGGAAAACAGAGGAGGGGGGGAGGGAAATCCAAATGATGTTCCTTGTTGTTCACAGTCCCCCTTGTTAGGGATTCTAAACAATGCCTGAGAAACTTTTTAGATTTAGCGTTTTGTGTCTCTGTTGGCTTGTCTTCGCCAGCCAAACCCTGTCTTAACCCCCTTTGGTGTGCAGCGAACAGACTCAACCTCCCCGCAATCATTTCCTTGATGTTTTCATCCTCTCTTTTTTCTCCATCTCCCTCTCCTCTCTTCGCTTGAATCCCCGAGCTATTGCCTTATTTGCATCTGGTCCAAAAATAAAAATAAAAAGGACTGTGTTGAATGACAGGCCAGTGACAGGAGACTGTACGTGAATCACAGATTCATCAGAAATTTAATTGAGACTGGGTCCAGAGGTCATGAAGTTAATGTAGCAGGGAAGCGCTGGCCTCGTAACCATGATTGATAGCATGACAGTGGCCACTGAACATCGTATCGGCACTTACACACGTGTACATCCCTTTTTGAGTGTCTGTGAGTGCAAGTGTGCTGGTGGATGACATGTTGTGAAGTGGATGATCTCTGCAGCTACCATAGTTGACAGTTGTATTAACTGGTCAGTTGAGTTGAGTTTTACACTCAAATATTCTTTTAGAACCTTTCCTTTTAAGTGTTGCAGTTATATCTGATGTACTTTTTTTCGTATTCTAGATTTGTATTAGTGTTGATACAAGGTTTATTTGTTAAAATTGCACAATGAGACAAACTGCGTATTCTTGATTGAACTTGCTGCAAATGAATTACTTTGTGTTTTCTGTGCTGTTTGAGTGATACATGCATTTCAAGAGAAACCTACTTCGTTAGCATCTGCCGGTCTTAAGTTTTTATTGGCTCTGTCATGTCAGCTAGTGTTGGCTAGTGTTCGTCTGGAGACGAAGACAATATACATATATATCCGGAAAGATGGCGACAGCAGAAACAGCTGATCAGTCATGTGAGTTAAATGTTCGCTACGTCAGAACTTATTCGGCAAAGCTGTTTCCATGTCCCATTTAGAGCATCAACTCTTATTCGACAAGCAAAAACAATAAGCAAAAGAGAAAGTTTTATCCAATTTTGCTGTTTCCAGACAGCTTTTCTGATGCAATACTTCAAAATGTGCATTAAATTAAGACAATGGAAACTTGGCTATATATATATTTACGCTACCAGGATGGAGACTAAACCTAGGTGGGAGTGCTTTTACAATGAACGTTCTTTTAAAAATTAATAAATCTTGAAGGTGTCGTCCTGCGATTTTAGTATTGAACTTCCACTAAGTCAGGGGACTAATAAGAGACTGATTTTTGAAAGTATGATCAAAATCCAAGCAGCAGGGGATGAGACCTCCCTCCTTGCCTCTTAAATGCCCACTTCTTTCAAACCCCATCAATAGAATTTGTAATGCTGGCTTACTTAAAACTTAAAGTTCTCTCCCTGTCGAGATGAGAGAGGTTATCATCCAAGACTTTCAAAAGCTCCATCTGTATCCACAGAAAACTTTATACAACTGTTTCAAAAACTGTGTAATACTCCTGACAAGTAAATTGAACTTTGTTTGTAATGTCGTCTGTGTGTCCCTTTAACTTAAAGTCATCTTACTAGCTTTGTGTAGAGCTTTATACCCATAGACTGTATAGAAGAAGTGAACGTAGTGACCGTGTCACCCTTTGGCTTGTGGACTATGATTTTGAAGCCTTGAGATTGGCATTTTGGGGGTCGCCATCTTGTTTTTTTGCAACCATGGAACTTAAGTGATCATATTTGTGCAGAGGAGGAGTGACGCAGAGAGCCCCGCCCTAAAGCATACTCCGCTTTATGGTCTATTTGACTCTAAATGGAGGAGTCGCCCCCTGATGGCCATTAGAAAGAATGCAAGTTTGAGACACTTCTGCATTGGCTTTACTTTTCAGAACCGGAGGTACTGCATGTTTAAACTGAACCTCAAACAATAAGTAAGTGCACTTTGAGTTAAGTTGTTTTTCTTCTTTTTTTGCCAAAACATATTTAATGTAAAAACTCTCCCACTATTTATTCACTACTCCTTACTTAATCTTATAATGGGCCCAAGGTTGGGGGCTGTCGTGTTTTGTTTTAAACTATTGTTAACTATTGTTATTAACTAAGTTAAGTAAGTATATTCATTATTTTTTCTTGATTGCAGAAATTCTCCTTTTAAAAGAGAGCTCACAGATATATGAAGGCTTCATCGCGCAAAAAATCGTCAGTTTTGTCAGCCCACTTGTTTTAAATACAATTAATCAAAATCATCAAGACGTCAGGTGATTCTTTGGCTATTTTACCACTGGAATGTTTTGTGTGGAATGTCTTGAGGGGATACAAATCATTTGAGACTGCATGAGTTATTAAGGGAGAAAATAAATGTGCCGATTTTATTTGTCTACTTTTTTAAATTTCAGGAAAGAGCTAGAGTTAGTGTTGCCATCAGTTATCAACTCAAAGTTTCCTCTTTGTCAGATTTACTGCCATATCCATGCATCCTGAACAACCTCAGGCTCACCACTGAGCATGTCTTCGTTAGTCCACTAATGTGGAGCAGCCTTGACTGTTTGCGCTCGGCTTAATACAACAGGATAAGGAAGAAAAAGAACCTGTTTTCCATTCAGCTGAATGCAGATGAGGACAAATACAGTAGCTAAGCAAACAAATAGCAGCTGCAGAGAATGTTTTGTTGGTACGCTGTGAAAACAGGAAGTTGTTGAGGTGTCGAGGCCTGCTGGTGGTTGAAACCCGCATGCAGCAGGTACTGAGCTTGCACTCGCACAACTGTAATTGGCCGCAATTGATGCTCTAATAACGCAACCCTCACCTCCTGGCCCTCTCTCGAGTTGTGCCTTTTCTCCGCTATTCAAAAAAGAGAGATGAGCACAAAGCTACGAGAGAGCTGCAAAAGACGCGGAGAGCGACGGAGGGAAAAAGAGAAATAAAGAGAGGCCGGGCCGCCATGAAAAGACAGCCAGTGAACAAAACCACTCCACCTTGCATGAGACGAGCTCCGATTGGCAGCGCTTCATCCGGCCTCAATTATACAGACTAATTAGAGTTTCACAATTTTCTTGTTTGAAGTAAAAGAAACGACAATGGAGGTCATGTGAAAAGCTCTAATGCTGTGCGTAATGGCGTAAAAAATCCAAGACCTTAATCCAACACTACCATGTGCCCTCTATGATAACATAGAAGACAGTGTGTAAAGAGCAGAAGACGATATAGTGTGTGTGTGGGGGGGCTAAATTATGTTGTCCTCAACCATGTCCCTCCTTCCTTAACTCCTTTCCTCCCTCCATCCATGCTTTCCTCTCTTTTTTTTATTTCCAGACTTCTTTTTTTTTTTTTATTCTATGCCATCTGGCCCTCTCATCTTCCACTGTAAAAAAAAGAAAACTAATTCATGTTCCGAGTCATCCGCATGATGAATAGTGCAGGTCCAGGTGCTACTGGTGTAAAAAAGGATGGAGAAAGAGGGAGGGAGAGAGAGACAGAGACGGATAGAAAGAGAAAGACGGAGTCAGAGAAAAGCACAATTACATATGTATGCTAATGATGTATGTAAGCCATTATAAACAAGGCCTCACTTTAAAGGATAGCCTCGTATTTTCAAGTCCATCTTATTATTATTAATATTGAGAGAATTACTGGTCTCTGTAATCATTCCTCCTGTTCATACTGGTCATGAGGAGATCCATTTCCAATGTGATTGCACTGCAAAAGATGGGGAATAGGAATGCGTTCTCCTGGCAAACCTTGTAAACATAACGTCCCTGAACAGAGTCAGACTTGCGGCACAAACACGAGTTGCGGATGTTTTTTGAACGGTACGATTTCGGCGAGTTTGCATGTTGCGTACAAGTTGTGCGAGAGTTTGTGAACGGATGTTTTGACGTAGTTTTGCTGTTGCTAAACCTGGTCCTCCATTTACTTCGATTCATCAAGGATATTTTTGATTCTCCGTTCACCATGGAGGCGTGCATGTAAAAACAGAGTTGTCTTCAAGCTATTAGGGTAACGTGCACGCTTATGAGTAATTGATACAAAAATGATCATTTTAAGGGTGAAGCGTTCCTTTAAATAAAGGTGAACGTGAAGTTGGCAGCAGAGAGGTGAGAGGAGGTGAAAAATGCAGCATTTTTTATTTCTTAAGCACCCAGACGAGCGTTTAGCCCTGTGTTGCCTTCACTTTTCAGTCAGGCAAGACAGACTGCTCACTCTCTGTCTGTTCCTCTGATTGTCTCCCTCTCTTTCTTTATGCTTTTTTCTCTCTCTCTGTCTGTCACTCTCTCTTTCAGTTTCATACTCTCTCTCTCCCTCCCTCTCTCACTCTGTCACTAAAAAGTTCTCTATTGAAGGGAATTCAATCACCATAATGAATCTGAGACCAGGCGGCAATCTTCTTCACATGAAGAAATTCTAAGAGGCTATGGAATTTGTAAAATGGATAGATCGGAGGAGGTTAATGGCCACGTGTGGCAAATGTACAGTATGTGTCAGTGTGTGTATGTGTGTGCTTATGTGCATTTATGTATGCTTAGCACTTATATGTGTTCACTAGAGGCACGCAGGATCTTTGAGTCACCCTGGGACAACAAGAGAGTTGTAATATTTTCGATCAATGTGGTTGTGGGAATTCTGCTGATTCTGACTGGTCAGCAGTCTGTATGTGAGAGTGACACACAGACCGATGTCAGAGATGCTTTGTCTTTTTTTTTGTCTACTTGTCTTTTCCCATATTGTCTCATCTTCATGTGCTCTTTGTCTCCAGTTGTTATCTCGCTGGTTCTGAAAGGGGGTCGGGACGCTCCAAAACAATTTTAACCTCTTCAAACTTCCATAAATTATTGAAATATAACAACATATGTTCATCTGCCTTTAAAAGAAACATCATATCCCATGAGTTCTAGACCAGTTTGGGTTAAATATCACGGCTCGACAACACAGGCCGGTCCATGAATGAGTCGAGTGGCCTTGGAGAGTTCAGAACTGTCCGTACAATCAGCGGGAAAATGACTTTAGAGGAGAGTGATGTTTTCAATTTGACTGAATGACGAAAGACAAAACCAAGTCTTGATGAAGCAAGTACACAACCTGAAGCCATGGAAAATTTTAACTGGTGCAGTAGTTTCTTTTTTAGACTCAAACAATAGTCAATGTATAACTTAGTTATAATCACAAAGGCTTGAATTTCGAAGAGCAACTGCAGTAAGGGATGCCAATTTGTCTGAGACATTGAAAAGTAAACCCCAGGAACACACTTTTTCAGGAAAATAGATAAAAGAATGGGGACATCATCTTCTGATGTTGCGCATAGTTAACTAGCTACATTCATGAAAGGTAGCAACAGAATTGTCTTCACATTAAGTCTGCTCCTAGCATACGCTACAAAAAACTTTTCATGCTAGCCACTCACTACTGCAAAATAACATCCCTACCACCACAATAAATTGGCTAACATGAACTCAATGTCAGGCTGAATAAATGTAATAAAACTAACTGTCGACTTCATCTGACTATCATGGACTGGTACCAGGCCTTCCGTGTGTGTCGCTCACTATGCCTGACTACCATTAACACACTGGATGCGCAACAAGGGGAATAAACACTCTGGATTACCACTGCACGCCGTTCAACAACAGCTACAGTGCGGAATTACCAAACCCCTTTCCGGAAGAGCCCCCATGTGGCATCTCGCTGAGGTCAAAGTATGCAAACAAACTACTACACATGCCCCCAATGATGCGGGGAGATCAGGAAATGGGTTCCTCGTTTTCTTTTTTACATTTACCAAGTGTGACAGAGCAAACCAATTTTTTGGGCATCGGTAGGGAAAGTGGCTTTGTTCTTGAAAAGGAAGATTATCTTTAGGAAGATAAAAAATAACAAGATTCTTTGTTATTCACAAATACTATATCTATCTATATCTAATACTATATTATATTAGATTATATTATGTTTAACAGTATGAGGATGAGGATGTGCAAATTCCACGACATATCACCGGTGAAATGCAGCTCTCCCACAGGTAGATTCTGTACGGTCAATCCCAAATGATTTGGCCAAGAAGGGAACCTTAACATTTTCACAATATGAAAAATCCAATATCGTTTATAATTCTAAACCTCCATGACTTCGCACTGCCTGCTAACATCACACTGAGTGCCATTATACTGCAACAATAGCCGGCTCTGTACCACCTGAACATTCTGGTCAATAAAACCACAGAGTGAGTGTAGAGCTGCAATAGAGATGCCAGGACTGGCTGTGGCTGTAATGAACTCTTAAGACCAGGAAGTGTGTTGTGCATGTGTGTGTGTGTGTGTGTGTGAGCATATAATAGGCCGAGCGTGTGTGAGCATGTAAGCGCACGTACATTCGTCAGTGCAAGAGTGTACATTTGCGCGTGAGTGTTCGCGTCTGACAGTGTGTGTCTGTCTCTGTGCGTGTGATCGAGCCCAGTAGCTCATCAGTGTCAGGGCTGAAAAGGTTGTGGGATGAATGAGAGCAGAGAATCAAAGAGAGATTACACGTCTGACCATGTATCATCCTCGATATATTGAACGCAGCCTTTGTGGAGATGGGGGCCGCTTATAAAAAGTGGCATTGTGCGGCGGCTGAAAGAGCGTGTGGGCTCAACTCCATGACTAATCTGTCCCCCCGCATTATTTTATTCAATCTTCCCCCGACTTTATGTCTTCGACATTTTTGCTACACTCAGTAACTTTGAGTTGAATGGACAATTTTAAAGATTTTTAAAAGGCGTTCGCTCGGGCCCGTACGCCAAGAGAGAACAAAAAAAGAGACTATCTCTTTGTTTCAATGCATAATTTATGACTAAAAATGGTCCTCCGACTAATTCTAGCAGGCAGGGTAAAGTCTTGAGCACATTCTTTTTAGACTCAATATTGAAAAGAGTGTTGAATTTCTAAAGGGAAACATTTGATAATGCATAAAAGGATTCTCTTTCTCTTTCTTGCCTCTATAACCCACTTCACCCTACGAACTGACTTCGATGAAAAAAAACACTGATATTCACTGGTACGTTCACACATGCATACATGGATATAAACGACGAACGCTATGAAGTATTTCAGTAAATTGGCTTTGCATATGTTTCAAGAAGAAGGAAATTCTTGGGTGGAAATGTGCCAGAATACACCTCAACAATGTTCTTATTTTTGTTTTGGGAATTTCATAAATAAGCAGCCCTTAAAAAAGCAGACACCACTTACTTATAGGTTGTGTACCACCAATCAAATTATGTTGAGTTCGGATACAAGTGACAACTTAAATAAGGACAGCAGCTCCTCATGGGATCCAATGTTCTACCACCCTTTGACACCAAAGAAAGGTAATCTGGATTACTACATTTGACAAAAAAAAACCTATTTTGGTCTTTTTATTGCCATTTTCATGAGGTGACAATAACCAACATATATGTCAGACACTGCTACGTGCAGACTCTTCAGGAAGAACAATCCTTTCCTTAAGAGTGCTTCAATCTTGTGAATCCAAGCCAGTTTTTTTCTATTAATTTGGACCCCAAGGCTCTTGTGTCCACCCTCTCCACTTCCTATCCCTAGATGATAACCAGGACCACCAGCTCTTAGCTCTTGTGGGTATTGAGCTTCAAGTGGTTGTTGTTGCACCATGTGACAGCTCTATCGGTCCTGTGGACCCCTCCTTGTGGTTTTTGTTGATGCATGCAACAATGGAGGAGTCATCTGAAAAACATTTGAAGATGGCAGGAAATGTGATACGGAAGGCATCAATGGGATTGGCACCAGTAAAGTTCATTAAGGTGCGTTGATGTTGGTTATCACACCTCAGAGGGACAGTCATCCCCTCTGACATACTCAGGCTGGTCAGTGTTGCATCAGTCAATGTTTTTCCCTTGGGGACAAGGCTGTATTGTATTAAAACTACCGGATAAGTCAAAGAACATGACTCTCAAAGGGCTTCCTTGCTTCTCCAGGTGCGAGTGTACCTTGGGTGTCGGCAAGATGATAGCATCCTCTTCCCCAGTGTGTGGCTGGTATTCAAGCTGAAGGGGGTCCAGCAAAGCAGTTAGCAAAGTTTTTAGGTGCCCCAGAACTAGCCTCTCAAAGGTCTTCATGACATGTGATGTAAGTGCCACAGGTCTGTAGTCATTGAGAGTGCTGGGATGTCCTTTCTTTGGCACTGGAACGGTGCATGAGGTCTTATAGTTCAGGCACCTTCGTCAACCTCGAGGAAAAACTGTAGAGGTGCTGGAAGACTATAACAGGCTACCCAGCACATGCTTTAAGTACCCTAGGATAAATGTGGTCTGGCCCACTTCGTTTGTTTATTCTGGAGTCTGGATTGCGCCTTTTCCAGCGGGTTGGAGATGAGTGCTGGAGAAGGGTGTGGGTTAAAGTAAGTTGTAATCCAGTAGGGGTTGATATGTTGTGGAGGGAGTTAGGTTTTCCCGATATATACTATCCAGCGTCATGGGAATGTTTAATGGGGAAGAGATGGAGGGCGAGGTGGCACTGTACTCTGAAGTTTGGTCTTTACCGAGAGAGGAGATGGTAGCCATGTCCTTGATGGTCTTGGTTGTTTCCAATGTGAGGAGAGCAGAAGCCCCAGCAGTGGTGTGAATGGGGGCAGAGATGATGGATGTAGAACTAGACATGCTGTCTGATCCCATAGAGGTGGCGATTGTGTCAAACCTATTTGAAAATAAACTCAGATCAGTAGAAGTTCTGGGTACCCCTGTATTACGGTGGCAGACTTGCTGTAGCCTGCCATTCGTTCCCATTCCACACCTCCTTTGCACTGTTCTGTCCCATTTTGGCTTAAATCTACCCCCCGTGGTTGTTTCTGGCCATTCGTCATTAGCTCCTTTTGGACTGCCCAGAGTTCTCCCCGATCAATTGCCATAAAAACCCTCTTGCCTCTGATTTCCCTATCAATCAAAGGTTTATTGTTCAGAAAGCCGCCAATCTTTTTTGGATGGTACAATGATGTCCCCATAGAAACGAACATACAGTAATCATAGTCCTTGTAGTCCTCCTGGAACAGTTCCCAGTATGTGACATGAAAACAGTCCTGGAGGGTCTTCTCAGCAGCAAGAACTCCTGTGGAAGATAGTGAAGTCTCAATCCTACCGCCATCAGCTCAATATCAGCAGTGCAAATGAATTCCTTCACAGTTACATATCCAGGTTCCACCCCTTAGAGTTAACAAAGATAGCAAGACCTCTTCCTCTCTATTTTCTGCTCTGCGTTCCCCTGTCTGCCAACACTACCATAAAGCTGTCTAGTTCAAGCAGGCGGTCTGGTATATTCCCATTTAGCCATGTCTCCGTCAAGCAGAGCAAACTGCACTCTTTGTACGCTCACTGGCTACTCACCAAAGCAGTTAGTTTATCCATCTCGTTGAGGTGAGCCCTCACATTTCCGATTATCAATGAAGTAAAGAAAAGTTGAAAGTTCTTGCGCCAATCGATTTTTCTGCATCTGGTAGAAATGCAGAAAGAACTCCAGTTACACGGGTAGTTTGGTAGCTTGTTTTGGGTGTACTCAGACCATAGTCTCCAGGTAACTTGTAGGCAAGGAAGAACTTCCTTAAAACTCAATACCCTGTCCTGCACCAGTTACACCACCAAAGTTGCAGTAGTACAAGATTGGCTTACTAAAGAGCTTAAGATTTGCAAAGTGTATCATAGACAAGTTATGTGATTGAACTGACATTATTATTTAATTAGAGTGAGGAACGGGCATTATGACTAATCTGTTAGACAATTAGAGTAAAAACAAGCCATTTCCAGTGCTACGTATAGGCACAGGGTTAAGATCTGCATTTAGGCTACATATCATCAGTGCTGAATAAATACCAGTGCTACATTTCAGAGGAACCAAAGCCGACTTTTGAACAGTACTAAAATAATACTGAACCAAGCCTATTGCATTCATTTTTTGTCCGATTCATCATTGTTGCTATTTAGTGCATAATTTCTTAATCGAATAAAACTCTGCATCAAAAAACGGTATCCTCAGAGACTTCGATGATGATGGCAAATCAGTTATTGTTTTCACCTGCAAAAGAATCGGTTTCCTAGGCAAGAGACTACTGATTAAATGGCAAAAACTTCACACCGCCACTACTATCACATTGTCATCTTAGTCAATCTCTATCCTTCTCTTTCTCTTCCCCTCTCTCTCTCTTATACACATGCAAAGAGACAGACACATATAAACACACACACACACACACACACACACACACACAAAACACTCCTCTTTACCTTCAAAAAGCCAGGGGAAGGCAGTCGGCATGAATAAATAGTCTAAGTGCTTATATTTCTATTCCTGCTTACCGAACTGCTAACAAGACCCAGTTCACAGTCAATGAGCTACTTCGGCATTCATGAGGATCACTGACAGTCACTTTGCATTCAACGCCAATCACAAACAGCAGAAAAAAGAGCACACACACACACACACAGACACACAAAGAAATTTGATTACAAGAGGCATTCTGCGGTGCTTCAGCATTCCCCAGTGTTTTACCAAAATAAAGCAGGCAACGTGCACCCATCCAGGCAGTTTGAAGCACAAACATGCGTGAGCGTCCCAACAAACAGGGAAAACATGATTTACCCTCCACGTATTTAGAGGTCACTGGCATTAGGAGATTAGGTAAAGTAAGCAATCATCATTTGGATATTTGATGATGAAACTATCCTGTTTAATTGATTATAGTGGTGCACAGGGCAGGAGAATGTGACAGCCACACCTGGCGACATATGGAGTGTGTGTGTGTGTGTGTGTGTGTGTGTGTGTGTGTCTCAGTGATTTCCTATTACATGTCATAATGGGCCATACCTGTCCTACATTGCTCTGCTCCTTTGTCCATCCTCTGTATTCATGACGTTTTTGTGTTTGCGTACGTATACGACAATATACACCAAGAAAGATAACTCTATATTGACTTATATTTGCAGAAATTATGTATGCAATATGCACACACACACACACACACACACACACACACACACACACACACACACACACACACACACACACACACACACACACACACAAGAGAGAGAGGACTCAGGGAGACGACCAGCATGTCATAAATATGTCACATTGTGTGTGTCCTTCACAGATTATCTTTTTGTTGTAATCATATGAAAGCTGATCCTGGAACAGACTCATTCATTGACTTACTTCTTCTTAAAGTAATTAGTAATGGTTATCAAATAATTACAGTGAGACAAAAAGTGCATTTTCTTATGAAAATGGTCAGTATAGCACAAAATGGAAATACTCAAATAAGTCATCAAAACTGAATTCAGGTTCAGTAACTGAGTCAATGCACTTAGTTACATTCCACCACTTTTAACACCATCAAAATGTGTTTCAACTACTTAAAAGAGTCTGAAAGGTTAAAGGTCATAAAAAGTACTCTGGTAAGAGAACCTTTTTTTTTACCCTAAAAACTGAAAAACTAAAGAATCATTAAAAATAACTTTTTGCGAGATTACAATTTTAAACTTAAAACATGAATATTAATAAATGTAATGCATTTACAATCTGGACCTAAGGGGCTTCTTGATCGTTCTTGAATTGAGATTTTGAATTCACATTAAGTGTAAGTCGAACAGCTATTTCCATCCTTTGACAACAAAGAACTCTTTGTTATTGGTACTACATACACACTGTATGTATTGCTCTCTGTGCCTCGGAATAGATGGAAGATATGTAATGCAACCTGGTGAAAACACTTTAAACAGGTTCAATTGAGAGCATGGATACACATGTAGAAATTAAAGAAGCAAGGAAACTCTATCCCTCTATCTCTGTATTTATCTATTTTAACACTTTTCACCACAAAACCAAACATAAAAAAGCCGACATGCGCTCTACGCTTATTAACTGATTCCATGACGACCAATTAAGAACGAAAAAGCCATGCAATTTAACCTTTGGATTCAGGGGCATTTACAAACCAACCATAACCGCAGAGAGACACACCTACAAAGAAAAGAAGGAAAGGGAAAAAAGTTCCCTCTTAACTCAGTTATTGTTTCAAATAAATGCTGACCCCGAAGGCGGTGATAAACGGGAGCTTAGCATCAACAAGAGCAATAAGAAGAAGAACAGCAGCTGGAGTGGCAACAGCAACAATACTAGTGATATAATGATAATAATATGAAAGTAATGGACCATTGCTTAGACCTACCATTTCAACTTTCTGTCGAAGCACAATTAGAGAATAAAATATATCTCTATACACTATCAAAAAAGAATACGTATTATTTAATACCCTTGAAAGGGACACTTCATAATTAGTAGGGTTATGTTTGATAAATATTTTGTTCAGAAAAACATCAAAACAAGTTGACAGACTCGAGTTCTGGCATATTAACGTAAAAGAATGTTTTTGTAAAACGTGGCTGCCAACAGTTGCCTGGTTACACATCCAGCAGACCGGACCAGTGACACCAACATCAGGACACAGAATAGCATATACGATGCGACACTGACCCAAACAGTAAGTATGTGACATGGAATTAAAGCAAGGAACTAAAACAGGCTCCAGAGCTGTGTAGAGCTGCAGCGTTGGGTGTTAATCCTCTGCTGTCTCATCACAGTAAGACACTTAAATATTATACACAGACATTTTAGTGGCTTGGATATCAATGATATTGATTAATGTAGGTTTAAAGCCCTTATTTGCAGACTGTTTATGTGACTGTAGTGTCATTATTTTGAAGCCAACACTTTCGAAAATAGAAAGAATTGGAAAAGCAAAAAATGCCCGCACACTGATTTGTTACTCCCAAAAAGATTTATTGAATACAGCTACGATGCTTTGACATCAACTCAGTATGCACCTGAGAATGATTGTGCAAATGCCCCAATAAAAAACAGTGACTGGCTGAAAGGAGTTTGCTGCATCTGACATGTAACCAGTACTCATACATGTACACATATCAAGCAGTATTTATGAATCCTATTGCATCTCCTGACCCACTCTAGCTGGTTGAGGCAGAGACAACTGGTTAAGATTAGGCATTGACCTTAAGTAGTTAGATCCCATTGGTCATGGCTCAGGACCTGAAGAAATCCGGTTACCAGTGGCTCTGCGAGCATGGACACCTGACCGATCCTAGTGCTTGAATGCTACAGAGGGTGGGTCTTGCCAAATAAAGTAGTTTCAAGTCTTCTTCAATACAGCACGGTGTTCATTTATTAAATTATGGTCCATTTAGAGTCAAATAGACCATAAAGCAGGGGATGCTTTGGCGTGTGGCTACCTTGTGATTGAAAGGTCTCCACCACGGCGTCGTCCAGTTTGACTGTTTTCGTGTCCGAGGTTGAACCCTTTCACGGTTTGTTTTGACCTCGTGACAGTTCATTGTAATATTTTGGATCGCCTAAAAAGCTGTCAGTTGTACGTAGCTCCACCCTCTTGAGTCATTTCTGGTTCCCAAAAAAACAAGTTGGCGATGGCCAAAATTCTGAATTGGAGGCTTCAAAACCGTGTTCAACAAACCAATGAAGTGAAGTCACGGTGACTATGTCCTCTTCTTATATACAGTCTATGGTTCCTAATAAAGGTTCCTTTCTAAATGACCTCAGATGGCCAGTGTGGACAGAAGGGGCTGATGGATGATCTTGTTTTTGGTCTTGTCTTAGCTCAGCTCTTTACTGCTTTCCTTCATCACAGAGACATAATACATACTTTTATTAAACACTCTCTGAACATTATCTATTTTAAATAACAAGCTATAAAGAACTTGTGGTTGTATGAATGTGTTTTCTCTGTAGAGCCTGTAACTGGTGTGTTATCCTTTTCCTAACCAGATTTTTTTTTTCTCCCCCAATAATGCTTGTTTAAATTGGAGGCTAGGGGTGAGACATAGTGTTTTCATCATCAACTTAAGAATTAGAGAAGGTGATAATGAAAGTTAAACTCGTATTTTTCAACTCTTTTATTACTGCTTGAATATGAAGAAGTAAGCGGTTGAAGTGTGCTTTTCCTCGGGAACGTAATAAAACATTCTCACCTACATGCACCACGCCACGCTCGCAGAGCTGATGCTGCTATATCCGTCGGCAGCTTGAGATCTCAGTTAAAGCCCAGAGGGAGGCAGAGAGAAAACATGCTGGAAATACCCTGAGTTTAAAGTGCTAAAGTGAAGACTAAAACACAGATTTATTCAGCAGAAGCCAAAGACCAAGGGAGAGTTTTAACACATTTACACCAGAGATCCCTCTGAGGAGAGACGCACCAGTGGGTGGTTGTGTGAGAGCTTATTTGAGTTAGTAGTGTACGTCTGCTTCAGTGTGTGTGCTTGCGCGTGCGCTGTGTGTGCGCGCGCGTTCATACTCCCATCGGTCCGTTCATTTCTCTTATCCGTACACCCACCTTTTTTCTTGGTTTCAAGACAATCTCCCTGGATGCCTATTCTACATTAAACAGTGCTTTGAAGACAATTGAGCTGAGACCCAGGCTGATCAGGGCTCCCTTATCCCTCCCAGCACATCTATTATCAAAGCCTTCGTACCATTACCGTCATTATACACTATGTATTATTATTATTATTTTGAAAATGCAGCGCTGAGAGCGGGCGAGAGACGGGGGGCCTCCGTAAACAAATCTATTATTGGTGATGAATTGCATAATAACACAGGCATAATGCCGTTCTCTCTCACAAAACTGGTGAAGGTGCTGAACTGGAAAAAGTACCCCATCTGTAAAATTTGAATAAACAATGGGCGAGGGAGGGAGAGAGACAAAGATGGAGTGGCCGTTAGATGGTGTGTTTTTACTTGAGAGCTAAAGACTGTCGTTTTGCTCGGCGCACACTGGTCCTGTGCTGTCATCTCTCGTGTTATCAGCCGTCACTTACGTGTCAATGTAGATTTAAAAGAAGCCGTCATTTAAGAATGGTATGCTTTGAACTCTGGCTTCTTTGATGTATGTGTATGAGTTTGCATGGCCCATGGGAGAAGTCCTTACTCAATTACTATCGTTTGTGAGACATTTCCTTTCTCCATACTGTGGTTTTAATGCTGCTCCTTTACTCCCTCCATCATTGGTGCAGAGGTTTCAAGGCTGCGGTCAGATCAGCTGTCACTCCGTGAAGTTTGTGTTCTGCGCTTTTCTTCGTGTGTTCAACTGGTGACCGATACTGCTTATAAATAACCAGTTCAGTCCACATCACCTGCGGTGCTCTGGTTGCAAAGGCATTGATGAACTGGGTTGTTGTGTTAAAAGCAATTGTTGATTCAAAGAAGCATATCTAATTAACATGGCAATGTCAGTGCAGATAATATAGTGATGACACTTAACGCCGAATTCCAGTTCAATAAAACTTTTGTTTTATTTTAGTTTTGAAGATCGTCATGAAACTGTACACCTCAAGTGTTTCTTGCCACATTAGACTTGGTTGTAGCCATGTCACTGTGGCCCCAGATCTTGGCAAATAACTTAAACTAAATTGTAACCAAATGTCTTTTTAAAAGTCTTCCAATTTCTAGCCATGCTCAGGCAGGCGTCGCTCTAGGGATGGCAAGGTTGCTCAGTCAGTTACTTTACCACTTTGTACTGGACTGAAAAAATGTAGACTGCTGTAACATTGTGTATATTTTTGGTTACCAGACGATGAATTGAAACGACGTTTGTGACCTCGCGCCACCATGAGGTTGACATTTGTGGATTAGAGAAATGTCTCAATAACTATTGGATGGATTGACAAGAATTTTACTTAAAACGTCCATGTTCCCCTCAAGATTAATTGTAATAACATTGGTGACACCATGACTTTTCATCTGTCTGCAAAAAGTCACATTTACCAACAACTTGGTTCATGGCCGAATACCTGCAAAACTAATGAGAAATGACTGGCCTTCATTAGACAATTCTTTGCATGAATTTGCAAAAGTTGCGGATTGTACCTGGTAATTGGTTCTTTTTTTTCGTACCACCTCGGTCGCTGTTCCAAGCCAGATGAGCCGATACTAGAGAGTGGAGTTAAAACACTTCTGACCACTGATTGGTCAGATGGAACCATGCCGTGTATGAATGGGTATAAATGGGTGAATGAGCACATGTAGTGTAGCATGTAGCGTTGAGTGGTTGGAAGACTAGAAAAGCACTACCATTTACCATCACTAGCGCAACATGGGACATCCAGCATTGACCATTTATAAACAGCCAAGCGACCGTCAATAGCCAGCAAAATGTTTTTTATTCACTCAATGGCAATCTGTGTTTGGTTGAATCCCACTTACATTCAGGGGGTACTATCGGCAGTGGAAAACGAAATTCACTAAAGCACTTGTTACCAAAAGTGAGTCAAGTAGAGTCGAGTTGAACCTAAGCGTGCATTAGAAATGAGGCATAAGTACTCAAAAAGGAGCTGGCATGGCTGGTAGTTCCTTGGCCTTGTTATTCATCGTGTGTCTCTCTATTACAACCTGTGGTTTGGATTTTAGGCCGATCAAAATTGCAATAGTTATTCCAGATTATACATGATCAACTACAGCTGCCATTACAGCTCCCAGTTTAAGAGTTGCATGACGTGTAAAACGGTACATTGTTATCCTCGTCCACATATCCCGAATAGTAGAGTAGCATGTGTTGTATACAGCATGTCAGTGAAACCGCTGTCTTCCTCCAGCTCCATTCCACATAGAGAACAATGACAGCTGTTATACTGAACAAATATTCTCTTTTGTATATCACTGTCTTCTTCTCCTTATTTCGGTCTCTCACTCTCTCTTGTGGGGTCAAAAAAGAACAAGGGAGTGAACAAATATGTCCGTGTTCTACAGAACACACACACACACACACACACACACAAACGTACTACCCCCCTCCCTCAGTGAGCTTTGCTAATTTGAATATATTTTTGGGTCAATTGTGCTCTCACCAGAAACGGCCTCCACGCCTACCCTTTGCCGAACAATTTAAATTTTTAATATTCCATTTAATTTATATGGGCCACCACTGAGGCAATCTGACAACGGCAAAAAGCGGCCTTGATTTCTTTTTTGTAAAAAAAATGAGTCTTTCACAGGAATTCCATCGCGCTGATTTCTGCCCTTCCCTCACCTGACTCCCTGTTCTTAGAACTATTTCACCTTAAGAAATAATCAATAAAAACAATTATGAGATCCAAGTCTAGCACCAACGCTCTCTCCTCTTCCTCTCCTCTTCCTCCTCTTTTTTTCCTCTCTCTTCCCCTCTCTATCTCTTTCTCTCCCCACTCCCTGCTTTTATCCTCTTGTCTGTTCTCCCACCATCTTCTCTCCTTGGTGATTCACGGGGTATAATATTTAATTATACTCTATAATTTATGCAGGTTATCAAACTCTGAGCGCATCATTTTATGTACATTGTGTAAATTGCTTTTTTCTCTCTCCCTCCCTGTCTCTCTGTCTCTTTCTGTCTTTTCTTTACAGGCTTTTTTTTCTCCTCTTGGATGGGAGGAGGGTAAATCCTTTCCAGGCATAGACAGAGATATTGAAGCCCGGGTGCAAATGTGAAATGAATAAACAGGCTGGATCTCTTCTTCAAGGGCCTAAATGAGATCTGCACAAAATAATTTAAACTAGGCCCATTCATCAAGCCCAGCCAGGGAATGTGTGTAGCAGCGGCCTGTGTATGTTGTCCATACTGTATGTCTCTGTGTGTATATGTGTGTGTGTATGTGTGTGTGTGTGCGCATTCCATGCCCCTGGCAGCGGTGATAGTAGTATCCTTCTGTGGAGAGACAGAATGACAGATTAAGAATGAGAGACAACCAAATAAATACTGCAAATGAAGGTTTTATAGAAAAGTTTAGAAACATCTGCTAATGGAGCAACTTGATGCAAATATTTCATTGATCTTCCTCATAGTGATATAACAAGTTCAAGAAAAGTCCCTGTCAAGATCAACACTACTGTGTATCCCAAAAATCTCATGCACAGTGCTCTTGTGGAGGGGGGGGGGGGGGGCTTCCAGTGGGATGTAGTGCCCTCAAGGGTTTCAGTGGAGAAAGCAGGATGTAGATCCCTCTAGGTTGCCCAACCAGTGGAGAAAACGTAATTCAGGACCCTCTAGTTCAGTGGTTCTCAAACTTTTTTCAGTGATGTACCCCTAAACCAGCGCAAAGCATTTTTGGTTGAAAAAAAGATCATCAGTGTCTGATCTATTAAACTGTCAATACTGAAGATTGCATTGTTTAGGACAGGAGTCAGCAACCTGTACCATCCAAAGAGACGTTTTGATCTATTTTCCACCAAATAAAATGTGTCTGGAGCCGCAAAAGCTATTTGATGCACTTGACAGCAACGTAAGATGCTTGTGGTGGATCGCGTAGCGCTAGTAAAGTGAACTACTCTTGTTTCCTGCACTGTATGTAGGTGCTATATTCCCCATCCTTGGTCTCATTCATGAGTTAATTGGTTCTTGGTGTTGTTGTTTTTTTTTACCTTTTCATGTTGTTTAGCAAAAATACAACAAACAAGTTCTCCTTCTTGCTGTCAGGAGGTTTGCCATCATGTTTTGCATATCTTTGGAACGTTGGAACGTGTGCCACGCCATCGATCGTAGTATGTTTAGAAACACATGTGCGTCCACTGTCCCTTCCCGTCCTGCATGGACACATTCAGCATGTTAGCATTGTAATTGTCAGCATGTTAGCAATGCTGATGTTAGCATTTCGCTTACAGTCTCATGAATGGCTGCTGTGTCTTCGGGCCAGATTTACTGTTGCACGAATATGCGCTGCATTGTTTTTGATGGAATATGCAAATGCAGTATTTGTGTATTTACACCACCTTAGAAAAACTACAATTATTCAAAATATTATTTGTTTATCAAAGTACAATATCATAATCTTTATGTCTAACTGCTAATGCAGTAAGCGACATCGAACACATTCGAGGGAAATGTAATGGAGTTAGGGTGATACGATGAGGCAAATTAAGGACGCGTGAAGGAAACACAACTGGTGGAGAGAGGAAGAGAGACGGGGCAGCGGTTGCAGCAGCTGAGGGTGGAGCAGGTGGGGATGGTGATAATATGGCAGCTGTTAGTAGTGAGATGAATGTACACTCGCTTAAATGTCTTATCAAAAGAAAGAAGAGTGCATTTGTAAACCTGCAGCTCAAAAAAAAAAAAGCTCAAATTCAAGTTGAATGAAAACAAACCGCATCTCCCCGTCCACTGTTACAGTCATCTGACATCATATGCATAAATAACCATCGCCCTATGTTTATTAGAATAATCTGTGTTTTTAATAATTTGTTCCTGTCTTCAGATGTGGAAGCTTCTTCCTGCAAAAACCTTCCGTTTGCAAATTGCGAGACCTTAGTAAATCCAACGGGATACATAATCAACTTCTGTTACCACGATTCACCGGTTGATGCATATGCAAAGAAATAGAGAGAGAAATATAACTCTAATATAACTGCGTTTGGAGCAGTGAGCATCACACCTGCGCCCGAAAATCAGGTGAAAAGGCTTTGATGAATCCAGCCCTCTGTCGTATTATCGATCATGGTGAACAGCATTCGTAATAGGACTTGCAAAATGCAAAATGTGTTCGAAAAACGACCAGATTTCTCACATGCAATACCATTCATTTGTTCTTTGGTTGTCCTTTAAGGTTATAGTAACCTGATTCTAATTACCATACACAACCTTATCATACTGTTACAGAATAGTGGCAGGGTGGGCCTCCAGCCTAAATAGGTCTATGGGAATACACACACACACACACACACACACACACACACACACACACACACACACACACACACACACACACACACACACACACACACACACACACACACACACACACACACACACATACATCCTGCTACTCTTTTTTTTTTTTAAACACTCTCCGGTGTTTTAAATGTCATTGACCTGAGGGCGAAGCACATACCATCTCAAGTACACATCAGTCTTCCGCCAGGACACAAACACACACCAACACGCTAATCAAGTCTCAATGGGCTTCCTCGCTCCCTTGTCTCCTCCCTTCCTCCCTCCCTTCCTGCCTTCCTTTTCCTTCTGTCGTAAGTGGATTGGTGGAGACCTCGGGCCATTGAGTTGGTACATCCAGTAGAGAGAGAGAGAGAGAAAAAAAAGAAGGTTCAAGGGATGGCTGACATCAGTCTGTCATGACATTCACACTTCGCACTTTCCCACATCAGTCACTGCTCCTTCGCTGTCATGTGACTAGCATGTCAGTGTGATGTAAAGTGGGCAGTTAAGAGTGTTTAGGACATGCTCAGGATGATGATGAACGTTTTGGACTTTTCTTTGTGAGTGGACACACTTTCTGACTGACCGGTGATCTCTGGGAAGCATCGTGCAGAAACACCACATGCTTGATGCCAATATCAGTTGTTTTTTTAATCGCCCTTCAACATTTACTCACTCCACAGAAAGATAACGGCACTAATGCCAGGTGCTGATGCTGGACTGATTTTACAACAGGCCTACTGAGGAAATATGAAGAACTAACTGTTGAGTAGCTACAACAGAAACGGATGTTGTTAATATTGCTTTGCTTTAATATTTTATGCGGTCCTGCTGAATTACAGGCGTTAACACATCCGACGCTCCCTTAACGACGCAGAAACATATTAGGCATAATCAATAACAAACTTCACGTTCAGCCTTATTTGCATGCACACAGACTCAGGATTGGATTAAACAAGCCACTAAAATGGATTCTGAGGCAGCTGATGTAAACCCGTCAGAGCGCCATCTAGTGGGCCGCGGAGGTACCGCCACATTATTTGATCAAATTTCAAATAATTTGTTTTGGTTCATTTACTAAGTCATCCAAAATTCAAGAGAACAGCATAAAGTCATCACGATCCCATCTAATGCACGTGATGTTACTATTCTTAACGGTGGAGTGAATGTAAATCTCCTCAGACTTCTATCAACAGTCATGAATATTAGTTTTTCCTGGAGGCTAACGGATGTGAGCTGAAATTCTACCAACGCTCAACCATATGGTACAATTGTAAATGAGAGAGAGAGAGAGAGGAGTCCCTGTGCCCCCACCAACATATGCCCAGTCACTAGGAAGAGGGTGTTGATAGGTGACATCAGCTAGCATATTGATCACAGTGCAGACATGTCGTATTGACGGTCTTTGTGAAAAAGATGTGCTCTGGAAATTGTGTTACCGACGTGTAATAAAAGTACACACATGTATGTGCATGTTGTATTTTGATTACTCTTCTCACCCCCTATAGTTATTGTGTCCCTGATAACTGAGTAGGCCTGCTTTATTTTCTTTAGTGAAGACTGATGTCACATGGTCCATGATTATGTGAATGTGTTCTATGGCACCTTTAATATTTGTGCTCTTGTGTTGCTCTTCTGTGTGTGTGTGTGTGTGTGTGTGTGTGTGTGTGTGTGTGTGTGTGTGTGTGTGTGTGTGTGTGTGTGTGCTACCATTCTCTCTGCAGCTGTAAGTTGTCGGCTCTCCCCCTCCTCTCATCCCCAATATGCCCCCAGCCTGCCTTAATAGCCACATGTCAAGTGCATAGGGAGTAGTATGTAGGGAGCCCTGTGTGTGTGTGTGTGTGTGTGTGTGTGTCTGTGGGGGCATAAGCAGCTACACAAAGGTGACATGCACGGTAGCGAGTGCAGTGTACAGTGGGGGCTTTGAAAAGAGGAGAGCAGAGGAAGCCAGCATGTCGCTGCTCTGCTGGAAATGACATCATAGCAGGGGTTAAACAGCCACCGTTTACCTTGATTTATAATCCTCCTCCTCCTCCTCTCCCACCCCTTGCCTCTCCTCCTCCTCTTCCTCCTCCTCCTCCCTTACTCTTCCCCATTCTCCCCACACAGAGGGGTGAGGCGTGACTGCAAGGGGAGGGTGAGGGAGCAAAAAAGAGATAGGCTAGGAATCACAGAGCAAAAGAATGGAAATTAATTCGACCATGAAAAATAAAGTATAATATAGAGGATGAATGAATCGATCAATATGGGAGTGTTTGTTCTGTTGTCAAGCAGACACCTTGTAACACCCATTTTGGCGTTCTCAGGTTCAGAGTATGTTGTGTGTTCACACTTGAAACAGCAAAGACTTGCTGTAACTTTTCAAGCTTGCACTGTGCCGACCCCTCAAAACGTTTGGCCAATCGAACTTGGCTGCCCAACACCATTAAAACAAACAATTAAAATGACTTACTTAAATATTTGGTTTGATTTAAAATATCTTGGTATGAGTAGTTTAAATCATGTATTATAAGCTACCTTTAGCTGGTGTTATGAAATTAAACAGGTCATGATTTAAAATCTCTAATATTTATTTTTCATTGCTGTGAAATCATCTCTTTCAAACAACTGTACTTCAACTTCAAGTTCCGTTTTTTTTAAGAGCACATGTGAACACATCATGATAAAGTTAAGTCAAGTAGAGTAATTTACCTTTGGCCATTACAAATGTTTACAGACGTACGTTAGCTGTTAGCTCCGTTATTTAGCCAAGCAGGTCTGTGCTGCGAACAGCTATCGTTAAACTAGCTGTCCTCCTGCCAATTGTGTTGTTCACAATGTGACATTATTAGGGAAAAATTGGGTGCACAAGAGTGTTTAACCACAGGTGTGTAGTGCTAGTTTGCACACATACAGTACCAATCGGGCAGGATGTACAGATCGGGTAGTGAGTGATATGTGTTGTTATTGTTCACGTGTCGTGTAAATGACATGATAAATGACATAATAACGGATCGGTGCATAGACTTCCTACATAGACTATGCACCGATAGCGTACCTATCTAGCATTCTAGGCTGTATCGGAGGCATTTCTGATACTGGTATCGGTATCGTCACAACTCTTATCTACAGCAAAGACCCAGAGTCTGTCTCTTCCATCCTGTTTGACCATGACTCCTTTAGTTCATCCTTCCTCATGCTGCAGTTTCCCCGGCAACCGACCTTAACAACGACCTTCGTGCCAACTTTACCCCAACTCAAAGCTGTGTTTGAGAGCTGCTTTACTTGCTACGTCCATCAGCTACATCTGGCTGAAGACTTCACCAGCCTGAACGTGGAACGCTGGTCAAGGCCTACCAAGAGCTCCTTTAGCTGACCGGCCCGATGGACCATGAGTGCCTACGGAACACACAGTCGTCCAATCATTCTTCACCGCACGTTACAATGGGTACTGCTCATTCATCATATTATGTACATGGAGTGTTCCAAAGTCTTCTTGCTAGAAATTGTCTAATTTAATTCAAATCATCAACCGTATCCCTGAGGTTAGCCAGAAGAGCGACTTTGTGTTCAAAAATGTATTTCATATACATCCAACCCATATTTTCTGTGACTACTATGCTCACTATAATTTAGTAGATGTTGAGATATTTCACATCCCACGCTGCTAGCGTGACTAAAAGCCAAGGACCTCATGAGCCAATGAAACCATAAAAAATGCAAGAATTCAATAACAAATAATATTTGTTATTATATTTAATTGAGCTCCTTAAAAGTTTGTTTTTACCAGTGACCATTCAAATAAAGGAATGGATGCATACAGGAACGGATGTTCAAAATCACAAGCTTGAATATGTGTGTGTGTGTGTGTGTGTGTGTGTGTGTGTGTGTGTGTGTGTGTGGATAGAGAAGAGAGAGGGAGACAACACAGGCTCCTCCAGTTGCCTGAGGGCTGACTGAAGCTCAAGCCTAAATTCCTCATGTCTACCATAAAACAGTCCGGCATTCCACTACTTTTTGACACACACACACACACATTCAGTCACACATCCTCCCTTCACAGCGGTGGCAGCGCTTCACAAAGGAACCATTGAAGGGGCTCCTTCAGTTTAAAAGTTGAAGAGTATGTCTAATTTTGGTCCGAGTTCATTAGGCAACACAAAAGTGGGAGCTTGCAGGGAACACGAGGACAGTGGCAGAGGCAAGTGCTTCATGCCAGGACTGATAAGAGCAGACAGAAACTACAAAGGCGCCTCTCCTTCAGAAGGAAGGGATGAAGAAGGAAACGAGGGAGGGAGTAGAGAGAAAGAAAGAAACCAAACTGCAGGCAAAAGTCTCGGCCCCAGAAATGTGGCGTGGTTTTAATACATGCGTGTCAGTGTTTGTTAATGGGACCCGGCGAGCCTGCGACGCACCAGTATTCCACTTTAATACTCACAGCCGTGAGAGAAAAGAAAGAGCAGCGCAAATGTAATGGAGAGCAAATGAAAATGAAATACTTTAAGTTTGACTACTATATTGAGGGTATTAAATTGTCACCGCGTCTAAGTGAAAGCTACGTCGGAAACGGGACGCGACTTTATGTCGAATGCAAATCCACCCTCACAAGTCACAAGTCAAACCATTATCGAGCACGGAATGGGGAGCTTATGAAATAAAAAAAAATATATATATATATATATATATATATATAAGGAAGCGACAACAGCAAAAGTAGGAAATTGCTTTAAGCACATTGCCTCGGAATCACCATCATTGTTTAGGAGGCAGTGCGGACAGTGATCTGGCCATGAGATCTGTGTTTTTTGTTGTTGCTGTAACTTGGATGCTGCGTTGCTGCCTTAGTGCAGAGCCCTGAGCTGTAAATGGATATTGGAGATTAGATCTTTCATCTGGAGAGAGCCATGTCATTTTCCTATTTTTCTCTCCTATTGATTCTGGCCACTCTCAGCTCCACATGAACAAACCCTTTCAGACCGGGGAAAGGCCAATCCAGAGCTGTTCATGTTGCCTACTTACAGATATCGCTATATTATAAGAGATGTTACATCAGATTTGATAGATAAATGTATAGATGTGTTGAGAGTTGGATACTGTATGCATTACCATTCTAAGGCATGACTCATATACTATCATCCATTCTACACTGCATGTATCAAGAGTCAAGAGTTATTAGGTGTGAGAGATGGAGGGGGTTTCAATGCAGTCTTGTTGCATTGATCTCTTCACCAGACAACTACTGCAATATTGTCATACATCATGTTGACTCGAGTGTGTATGCAGCAAACTAAATGACAAAATATGTCATTTTTACATTGCCTTATAAAAGCACCCATATGAGCATTGTCTGAGATAGTGCAGGACATTTGCAATGCCTTCCGAAGCACAAACAACCAATGCAAAGTCGATTCTGACAATGTTCTGATCTGGTTTGTATGGACGTCCTGAGAGCATGAGAGTGAGAAAATAAATGGTGATCCATTTTCTATATCTGATATTAATTGTTTCCTCTCCTGTGTTTATGACATAAGAACAGTTTTTTAGAAAATAATTACATCTGTGAACAGGTCGGGAAAAGATTGGAATATTTTCTCTAAGTTATGTGTTTGAATGTTTTTTTGTTGCCAGTTTATTTTTATCGAGATCATTTTATGTTTATCATTGTAATCATCATTTTGGCCACAAAAGGCTGAAGTGCACCATTAAAACTCACCTGGAAGAAAAGCGTTTAGTCCTATACAGCAAAATTAAAATCTCTGAACTTCTCAGAAAGACGCTGCTCTGCTAGCGCTTTTCTGCTCGAGACGAATGGTATACTCGCACTTATAGTGCCAAAGAATACCTGGTTGTTTCTGGTAAGGCTTTCTTCCATGGGAGGCGCTGTTGCATATGGTCCAATAACATACTGTAACTCTACTCCGCACAACCTCAAAAGCAGTGGATTTTTTTTTTTTAAACGATTTAGCCTCTGGGTGCAACAGCCAATATTTCTGTGGTTTAGTTGTATAGGCAGTGGATATCTGGATAACAGATATGATATATAATATCAGATATCCAGGGCTAAGGTCATTGTGTACAGTCCAATTAGCAACTCTAGGGGTCAGAATGGACTTGAGAGGCAACGTCAAGGGCAGAATGTCCCATTGGTCCGAAAACTAATATGTCCGATGGCCCGTTACATAGAAAACAAACGTCCAATGCTCCAAAGGCCCCTTGCTCCGAAAATACAGAATGACGTCATTGGACTTTACCGATTTGTTTACCTACTGGCGAAAGGTATGACCCACCACTCTGCCTCTTGTTACCCGTTGGGTTCGTTGGTTGGGTTGGTTAGGTTTTAGCTTGACAAATGAGATTAGTTAGATTTAGGGTTAGGATATCAAGACAACCAGAGGCAGAGTAGGGCGAGCAGCAAGGTCCAATGACGTCATTTCGCATAATAATTAACCATGTAGGGAGGGTTTACATTTTGCAATGAGCATTGGGTTTTCTGGACGTTTGTTTTTCGGCATAACGGGCTGTGGGACAAATGGGTTTTCAGCTATGAGGGTTTTTTTGGAATAATGGGCTGTCGGAATAATGGCGGGGCACACTGCTCTGAAGCATACTGTACTAACTCTCCCAAGTCAGGGAAAGATAGTGGTTTGGGTTGATAAAATACTTGTGGTTATGGTTAAAAGACAATCACTTTGACAGTTGGTACAAAAAGGGATGAAAAAGCAGTCTCTGGTGTCAAAGAGGTGCTTTGTATGGATCACCAGGATCACTCTAACGAAGTCCCTCTACTTCTGCTTCTGCTTTTGGAAGACAAAAGTAATAACTTGAAGAGCCACAAGAGGTTACTTATCGGAAAATTGTAAACATAGATCATTTTAGGCATTTGAACAGTCAATCAAGGCTGTACTTTGAGCACTGCTTTTTCTGGCGAGGACAGTCTTGTTGGTAGTTGTTACATGGAGCCAGTGGAGTGACGGCCATGCTTCACCCACTCCACATCACTCGGCCAAGGAGCGACAAAGCTTTGGGCTAATTCCTTTAGCTAGCGAGGTCCATCCCATAATGACCATCCTCAGCATAAGCTTCAGCCACCCACCCTCTTCCCTCACCGCAGACTTGCCCCAGCATTGGGAGCTAATGAAAACAAATGGCTTTTCAATGGGCAGACAAACCTATTTCAGACATTCATCATCAGCCTCATAGATTTCTAAAATCCCATCAAGTCTGTCCCTGGCCTACACCTCACTTTGTCTCTGGCTCTCTCCCTTTGTCCGTCTGTCTCCCTCCGCTCTAAATGCCGCTCATAAACTGCAATTACAAACTTTGTAACTTTTCAGCGTCATTTATACAAGCTCCACGTAGAATAACCCACCTGACAGTTATTCACTCACCAAATCTCCGTTGACAGAAACAAGTGGACGGACAGTATTATCTGGAGACGGCAGAATGAATGGAAGCTAGCTGCTAATTCCTCTGAGCAGCACGTGGCACAGCACTGCTCTGAGCTTCTGCAAAACTTTCACATTTTCCTCAGCAAATAAACAAGAATTTGATTAGATTAGATCGGACTTTAAAGATCCTTGTGAGGAAATTGGGTTGAGAAGAGTATACTGTAGATAAGAGCAGGACAGATGTAGATTATTTGGAGTAAATGCAACAAATATTGAGTCATAACAATGAGGGGACAGTACCAATAACACTACAGATTAATATTTGAGTAAAGAGAATCTTCTGAGATCAAGAGATGTAATGCAGAAGATCACATTGTGCATGTCAGACAGGGGTTCACTGTATTGCCGAGCATGGCAAATTAAGTTTGGATGAAAGCATTTTTGTTGTCTGAAATCATCCCTTGAATGGTTAGCCAGAAGTGCTTTTAATATTAAATATCTGTCCTGCCAAAAATAGCTAAGGAAATGTTCTGAGTCCAATCAGCATCTTCTCAGAGACGAAAGGTTGCACAAGCCTTACGTAGTCGTATTAGTGCTTCTGCTACTCCAGGTCCTACAAGTTGATAAGAAAAGGCACTGCTGCTGTTAGTGTTCATGAGGAAATTCAGAATGAGCGTCACACATGGCACACAACAAACCAGAACTATCCGTGTAGTATTTACCTGGATAAAAACCTTGAGTTTCTTCTTTCTGTTCGACTGCGACCTATGGTGTCCTGCAAAACAACTCGATTTCCTGATATTAATTTGTATTGTCTTATCTGAAACAAACAAGCAAAATGATTAAAGGATCACCAGAAACTCCTCCAACTCAGACTCCAGCCGGGGCCTCAGACCCAGATCCAGCTCTGCTGTCGCCTCGATGCACCGGCTGGAGGCGGAGAGCTCCGCGCCCCTTACTAGTGAATCCTGTAAATGCAGGCATATACTAAATACTTAACAACAAATTAGGTGACAATTTATACAAAACCAACACATAGTCCAGGCATACTCCGATATATAGTTCCATGGTTAAACCCACCATTAATGGAAAAAGATCTATTGGCATGTTAAAGACATTTTAAACGGTCTCGGTTCAAATATTCATCATAGTGGACATGCAAAAAAAATATAATAAAAATATTAATTAGAATTTAGATTAACCCTCATTTTGCTATGAGTGAAAATTTGTGAATTCAGGTCTGTAAGATATGTGTAAAAACTATTCAAATGTGTTGATTTTTGTTGTTCTTTACAGTAAGATGATGATTGGTCGTAAGTCATAGTTTGCTCCCCTTTTTTATTCGCCGCTACATCAGCGCCTGAACCCCCCCCCCCCCCCCCCCCCCCCCACTGCTTGGCTTAAAGAGTGGAATACAGAGGGACACTCATCGTAACAGCAGGGCTGACTGATGGGCAATGATGATGTCATCAACGAGTGCCAATCCTGATCAGAGCGGTGGATCAGTGCCAGGCTGCGGGTGGCCGTAGCAACCAGATGCCAAGGCAACAATGCCACTCAGCCAATCAACGAGGGGAGGCACAACGATGGAACATGGCAGGTGCACTCTGGAGGGAGCTGGGAAGTCGACACGTCAGCAGCATTTGCTACCATCTGAACTAGTGTTTTTGTTTCATTATTGCTCCTCCAGTGGCTGTTTAAAGACACTCGTGCTGTTAGATATAATACATTTAGTTCATTCCGGGGCTTAATTTGTCATGTATTGTTTCAAAGGTTGCTTTCACAACTGTAGTTCAGTTCATTTGGTCCGGATCAAGGATGTAAACGATAAAGACTTTTATTAATTGGACAGCTGACATTGGGCGAAGGCAGGGTACACCCTGGACAGGTCGCCAGACTATTTGCAGGGCTGACACATAGCGACAGAGAACCATTCACACTCACATTCACACCTACGGGCAATTTAGAGTAATCAAATAGCTTAACGGGCATGCTTTTGGACTGTGTGAGGAAGCCATAGAGCCCGGAGAGAACCCACTCTGACACGGGGAGAACATGCAAACTCCACACAGAAGGGCCGTACAGCTCTGGAATCGAACCCTAGCCAATCATGTTGGGAGGTGACAGTAATAGCCAACACACCACTGTGCAGATAAACACATATTTGCTGTAAACAAATGCTGTGGTTTGTCTGCTCTTATTCCACGGCACAAAAGACACCAGGACCAGAAAAACACGCCCACTTTAAATAGTTTGAATTCGTTTTTTTTGGTCTGCGCCGCAGTGCAATTGACAGTCTTACAGAAAAGACACAAATCGACCTCGCAAAAGCAGGTGAGGTGTGAAAGCACCCTAAGTGTGTTAAGATGGATTTAGTTTGAGGACCATGCAGCTTTTACAGGAAAATGGAAAAGCAGGATTAGAGATAGTACAAACTCAGTTTACGCCGCGTTATCATCGGCGTTTCTCTTGTAGGCTTCCTCCTTTTATTTCTTAGTACTCGTCCTCTTTCTGATCCCCGTCCTTCTCTTCCGATCAACAGAGTGGGAATTAACCCCTCTGTAATTATTTGAAGGGGGTCAACGTGGAGTCAGGTTGGGAGCCCCCTGGCCTCTCCTCTAAGTGATATCAAGAATGGATGGATGGAGATAGACAAGTGGATCATAGATGAGTATATAAAAGAATGGCTGTACAGTATGAATCGTATAGGTCTGTTGAGAGACCTGAAGCCAGATATTTTTTGGAAATCAGACATCTGGTTGCAATGAAATGCTGAAATATTCAAAGTAAACAACTCTTTGACTGCTGTCATTATTATTGCAACTCATATTTCAAAGTTACAGTGCTAAGCCTATTCATCTATCTCTGTCAGTCACACAACAGCCTATGCATTAGACACAATAATGTCGCTGCATTTTAATAGCACACCGTGTACCATTTAAACCACATCATCAGCCGCCATTCTGACCACCAGGCTTTTTCAAACAACAACACGTTTATGAAACCAGCCTTGTACACAGACAAAATATTTCTCCCTGTGCGCTGTAATGTACACCGGATCTTTGCGGAGGGTTGTAATATTATAGCATCGAAATGCACAGCAGAAAATATAACATCAAAATAGCAATTGTGTACTTAAATTAATCATTTTTCTCCGTACCACAGCGGTGATGTGTTCAATTTGCTGTTTTTGTGTTTTCTCTCTCTCTCACTAGGTAGGAGCCCTCAGCAGCAGAAGCAGGAGTGGTGAACAGTTAATAGTGGCACTGCAATAACAATAAAATGTCATCAATCTGTGGGCGCCTCCTGCCTCTGTCACACCAAGTTTGTACAGAGTAATGACATTAGGCCCGGAGTAGCTGGCACACTGCTCTCTTAAAGGCACAGTATCTCACAAACATACACACACAAACACCTAGAGACGGGAATGTGGCGGTCGACATGAGGGGGGGAAAGGATGGAGCAAAAAACAAGGAGGAGGTAGGAAAAAGGAACGAAGAAAAGGCAGAGAAATACTACTTACCACGGTAGCCATTTTGAATTATTCTTATACTCAACTTTACCACAAACTATATCTATAGCTCAGTTTTACAGTTCTGTGTAAGCCATACAAATGTCAGGTATCACAAACGTAGACGGTATGTAAGAAGTGGACCGTGGCGTCGCCCATTGGTTTGTTGACTGCTGTTTCGAAGCCTTGAGTTCAGCATTTTTTGTCTGTCGCCATCTTGGCCAAACGCGATGGTGGAGCTAAGTACAACCCAACGCTCAGCAAGACATTTTTTGACGACCAAAACTTTACAATTGCCTTTTATGAGTTGAAAACGCACTGTGAAAGGGTTAAAGTTCAAAGACCAAAACACGGACAACTATCAGACCGGACAACACCATGGTAGAGACCTGTCAATCACAAGCTAGACACGCCCTAAAGCATCCCCTGCTTTATGGTCTGTTTGACTCTAAATGGACCATCATTTACTAAATGAACATCATGCTGCATTGAAGAAGACTTGAAACTAGAGATTGAGACCATAAACTCATGTTTACAATGTTTACTGAGGTAATAAATCAAGAGAGAAGTAGAGTCATTTTCTCATAGACTTCCATACAATCGGACTTCTTTTTTGCAACCAGAGGAGTCGCCCCCTGCTGGCCGTTAGAAAGAATGCAACTTTTCAGAAACTGGAGGTAGCTCCCTGGGCCCTGACTGTCTTCAGGAGGCAGCAGACCTCCCTACACTGGAACAAAATTAACCCGCTATCTTGGTCGTCAGCAGGGTAGAAGTAGGGTTCCCCCTTACTCACAACAGATACCTAGACAAGATGCTACTTATTTTAATGCATGAGGCTGTTTTAGTATAATCATTTATGAAAGATGTCGTAATACATACCAGCTATTGGCAATATCAGTAACAGGACCACTCTAAAACTGAAGGCTGGTCAAACCACACATCCCTACATCTTGATGTGGACATGTTTGTTGACTTGCATGTGTGCGCTTGTGCAAACGCCTGTTTTACACATGTATACGTATTATCGCACTCATGTTTGTGTGTGCATGCTTTTGCAACTGGTTTGCCTGTGTTTATGAGTGCCAACGTGTTCTTATATCGGGATGTGTTGACTTGCATCCATCTGCATGCCCGCCGGTGACACATCAGCCAAGAGCCTCCATCAGTGACACACACACTTGGGGGGGATGAGGGCCGGAGGGTGGGGGTGAGACAAAAAGTGTGTGTGTTAGTGTAAGAGAACGAGGGAGGCGGAATGAGGGGGGAGAGAGGGGAGGGTCTGGCCAGGCAGCATTAACCCTGCGATGCCTGAGGCCAAGCCGTGCCACTGATCCTGTTTCTAATTCACCCCTGCTGGCACCACTAATGCCAGCCACTACCAGTTACCACACAATCTGCTCAGGGGACTGCCCGGCCCTGCTCAGCCCGACACCCACACATACAATAATCTGGCCTGGCCTATGCATAGTGATTAGCATCCTGCTCCAGACCTTATATCTCCCCGCACCGACAGGGACAATGTGTAATATCTACTGACTGCACAAAGCTATAGATGCAACTGTGATTTGTCTTGTTTTCATCTCAAGCTTCATTTTATTTTGTAGCGCTCTTGTCTTCCAGATTTACTTTATTTGATTTAATAAACACAGTAACCCTTTCTCTTGTTTTGTTCTATATTTATATTGCATGGGTCGTTCCAAAAATAATGTGTGTTATTGGTGCTTTATAAATATATCTCCGACATGGTTACAACTTTTTTTCTTTTTGTTATTCCTAAAAATGAAATGCAATCCAACCATTTTACCAAATTGATTTGTTTGGTTGCACGTTGTTTGATTGTGTATACGACCAGATATGTTTATTGTGCTGTATCAAGTCCTATTTTATAATTAGCTTTCACCTTGTCTTAATTTGCACCTATTACCCCCCCCCCCCCCCTCGTCTGAGCCGTCAGAAATCTGCCTGTTAGCCATTATCATACATCCCTTCATTTTCCTCCCTCCCCTGCTGCTTCTCACTTGCTCTCCCTTAGGCTACATCCACATTAATATGTTTTGGTTTTAAAACGCATAATTATGTTACATTAGTTCCTAGCATCCACATTACTTTGGCATTTTGGAACCGAACTGAAAACTTTGGGGGGGGGGGGGGGGGGGGGGGGGGGGTAGTGTTTTTAGTCCGGACAGGCAGAAATGGAGATCAATGAAAACGCTGACACAGGTACACACCGGTACCCACCTTCACTTCTTGATTGGTTCTTATCGGTCACAAAGTGTACTTTTCTCATAGACTTCCATACAATCTGACTTCTTTTTGCACCCGGAGTAGTCGCCCCCTGCTGGTCAGCAAGAATACAAGTTTTAAGACACTTCTGCATCGGCTTCATTCGGCAGGGCTCAAGTGATCAGCACCAATGACACATTCAGCCAGGTCTAAGTGGGAGTTGCATACGCTACCAAGGAACTTATCTAGGATATTTTTCAACCCGCTGCTGACTGAATCCCTCTGAAGCTGATGTCTGGTAGGACAGTGCTACTGCTTTGTGTCCACTCTGCATGCTCATCAGATTTGACCGGATCAGGAAGAAGTTAGCAGCTGCATCATAGCCAATGCCATCTCCTTCCCGGAAAGGGACCTGAGAGGAAAGCTGCTCTTCATTAGCTGGCCCAGTGGGTATTGTTCACAATAATGCACGTGCATCTTCTTGGGGCCTGTGCTGAGCACATAAGAAAGATTCAGCAGAAGTGAGAGGTCACATGCAAAACACATGCTCAGGCGCGATTGTGGCGTGTTCAAGGAACCTGGGCATGTGAGAGCCCACGGGCACCGGAGCATCATGCTGCACTGTTGTGCATCAGGCTCAGCGCGGAGGAAAAAACAGTTTACTCCGAAAATAGTTTTTTATGGAACATAAAAATATGAAATAGATGTAGAAGTTGGGTTAACTCATATCAGATGTGTTAATAAGAGCCACAGTTGCGCTTTGGTTGTCCTAAAAAAAGTTTTGATAATTAATAATTGTTACAACCTGGCACAAGTGGCCATAGGAAAAAAGGGAGACACACCTTAAGATAAATTAACAACAGCAAGCTGTAAACAAATGAAACCTAATTAGACCAAATTAAACGCTGAACTGAATGTTTACAGTGTGGGAGTCAATGGTGTCAAATATGAAATATGTGTGTGTGGGTGTTGTAGAGGTGCAGAGCAAAAAAAAGTAAAACTAAGACAACAAGACAATTTAAAGGAAAAGGGAAGACAGAAAAATAGATCCCGTTGTCTCTGCTTGACTGATCCATCAAGGTGGAAGTACAGCTCAGATTCCTTAAGCACAGAATGCTGCTCTGTGAGTTTAATGGGATTTTTTTTTAATCCTCAAAACTAAAGCTGGTGAAAACCAAACTCATCCTCATTATAAAAGAGGAGGAGGTCATCAAGATTCTGCTTTAAAGACAAAACCAGAGAGAAAATGGAATCAATAAAAGCAGGTCAGCAAGACTAGTGTAGGACGTTCATTTATAGATGACCCATTAATGATACACAATCGTCTGCAACCTAAGAAGTGTTCAGTGTATCACTTAACAGTTTGTTCTGTGTGCGTATTTGTGTGCCTACATCTGGACGATATATTCCAAATCAGTGGGTACGATCTTTTTTAAAACTAAACCGCTGCCCCTCTGAATGTCTGCACGTCCCTGCTGTTGGATATTATAAAGCAGGCAGCAGAACATTAAATGATGACTCTGAGGTAAAAAATGTATTATCATTCCCTCTTCATTCGCTATTAGAAAAGGGAGCGAGAGTCCCTCGCGCTCATGACGGTCATTAAGGCTTCAACAGCGAAATAAGTGTTGAAATCCATCAGTGACGCAGCCTGAGAGAGAACAGAATACACTCCTCCTCCTTCCTATTACAGTGTAGCGCTGGTTAGAAACGTGATAGATACTCACAAAGTAGTTGTTCTACTGAAGATGCTTTCTGATCTGGTCTGACACAGGAAACGTATTGGCATACTTTGTAAAGTGATCTTGCGCTACAAAGCACATATGTAGGACTATGTCCCTGTGAGGTGAGTGGGAGGTCATTGATATCCAACACAGTCTCACGGCAGTTCATGAAATAGTCACAAACTCTATTGGTTTCGTGTACAGGGACACAAATTGTCTTCTTCTTCTTTTTTTGTCAATCGGAACATCTTTTCGGGACAACACAATGTTACAAAATGAAAGTTAGGTTTAGGCATCATAACTACTTAGTTAGGTTGAGGTAAAACATCAGGGTCGGGGTTAGAATACATACGCAGGTTAAGGTAAAAAACAAAATCACTTGGTAAGGTTTAGCGAAACTGTCACAAACGTTTTTCTCACACAAAACCTCAGCAAACGCTTTGGGACACGCAGTGTCGAATACCAGTGTCGTCGTTGAAAGTCGAGTGCGTTTGTTGGACCCGTCCACCTCCCCTCCCACCCACCATAAGTGGCCTTTGTCGATATCTAATACTACGTCACTGGCTCTAACCGTTGCTTTGTCACGTGGATGCGTTTAATCTGTGCGTCCTCCACAAAAAAAGGATCCTAATTGTCGCTACCGTTTACATCCAGAGCGACACGGGTAAAAAAGTGACAATGTGTGTCCATTGTACACAAATCCAATATATTGCATTTCAGACTATTTCACGACCAGCCATGATACGGGGCTGTGATATCTGTGCGTGGTCTGAGGTAAGGTTGTTTGTTTTGCTGTGCTCATTTGTGCACTCCTGAGCGAAGGGGGTCGGACAGTTGTTCAACCAAAATGAACAAATTCAACAAATCAACAAATTACATTTCCTTGAATTAAAGAGTGTGTGTTTGTCTTCGTCTTTGTCATTTGTTTTTTCATTGCGTGTCTAATCCACCCCAACTTCCTCCCGACGCAAAGTCTAACTTTAAGCGGCCTCTTTCATGTTTGGAGTTCTATAGAAGCTGTCTAGAGCCGAGTATCGGTCATAGGAAGAGTCTCTACAGGTGTTTGTGTCTGAGGAGTAGTTACGTCTCGCCCACTGTCAGGACTGAGCCATGTTGTGTGTCTTTCTAAAACTGTCTCTGGTGCTCTCTGCATTTACCCGAGAGATCGCTTGAGGTGGCAGAGCGGACACAGACGGAAGTGGGAGATACAGCAAAGTAAGTGGGTGTCAAAGGGAGAGACAGCAGGTGCGGGAGCCTGAGTGTTTGGACACCCTGCTACAGTAGTACGATGGTCTGGCTGTGTAGTGCAAACTGAAGCGTGGAATCCAATGTTTTTACACCTTGGTCACGACAGTGCAGCTGGCTCCATTCCAGCAACGAAGCGTCGGAATTTTTTTTCCGGTCTGTAGCATTTTGTCCATATGTGGGAAAAAGCTTCGGCTATTTTCAGCAGGAAATACTGGGAGTGAGTGCATTGACATAACCTTGTAATGATAGGCAGTCTGTCTAGAAACAAGTGTTTCTCTCACTGCCGTTTAGTCAGAAGTTGTCGTATAAGATAGGCTATCCCAGTAACTAAAAGCAGCACCACCCAAGCATGTAGGCAGCAGTTTAGCTCAACTGTCCTCATCATAATTAGTAGTATGCTCTTCATCCACCCCAAAATATCTGCACCATTTCAAAAAGTCCTCTTTTCCATCGCCCATGAAAACATGAGGAAAATGTCCTTTACAATAACCGATGAAAGGGGCAGTTTGTTGCAAAACCTGTCGTGACTGTCCATGGTTCGTTTCATACTGGCCACCTTTTTAACTGGCCGAGGCACGGCTCTTAAAAGGGCATTGAAAATTCAGAATGGGCTTATGCTACTCAACGCAGCCTTTGGAGAGCTTGGTCAAGTCCGCCTTTGGGGTCGCAGTATCGTGAACTTCACTATGCTTTTGACCTATCGGGCACGAGGATGTGGTCACTGGAACCAATGGTGTGGCTGGGAGGAAGGACCCGACCTCCAAATATGGAAATAAAGACGGAAGCAAAGAACAACACAAGGGAGGACAACACAAAGAGGGAAGATGGCGGCAACGGCGATGGCGGCAACGGCGGCGTGAGACTGAGGCTCATTCACATGAACGGAGGAAAGAAAAACTCTTTCACAACTTTCAGAACCTAATAATTTAAATACGGGCTATTCAAGAATGTAAGAAACATAAAGGTAAGTCCCCTTGTCTGAATGTCATAAAGCCATCACTTTACCATATAGATGCCTATTCTTTGTCTGAAAAGCTTGATAATTATATAAAGACACAGGGAGCCCTGTCACTCCACACTGACCTGTCACTCCATGCTGAACTTCGGAGGGTGCAGTGGTTGGTAAACGGACCCTTTTACGGGACTCATATTCACAGGTCTGCTCCGCGTTGGCCGCCTGAGCGCACATTATGCAAATGTTTCCGCGCATTGAATGCACGTGGGGTGAAGGTTAAACCCATGGATCCCTGTTATGGGGTCTCTTCACAGAACGAGAATTATGACACGTAATCCTTGTCCTCTAACTTGCTTCCCTGCGTTTTTAGCAGTAGCATTGTAATTAGTAATTGCGCGTGACACTTTCAAGGGAATCAAAGTATATATTTAAGAGAGATGGAGAGTCGAATAGATGTTCCTCAGGCTCTGTTAAGGAAATAACATAATCCTTCATTTAATCAGGCGTGGACCCTCTCACACACACAAAAAAAAAAAAAACAGACGAGGATTTATCCTTCAAGGAGCAGAGGCAGGGTGATTTAGTGACGGCAAAATGTTGAAATAAAAAGCGGACATTGAATGTCTTGAGATACTGCTGTTCTCCAATCGCACTTCAAATCTATTAGATAAGAATTCAAATGTTGTTCACTTGTAAGTTTCACGTCTTTGTTCCTGGTAATTAATTTACTGAAGAATCAAAGCAAAAATACAAAAAAAACTACTCACTGTGATCTTAAACAAGCAGGGTTTTTTTTCTTCGTCTTTCCAACAAAAGCCTTCTCAAAACTAAAAGTCAACGATTTCTTCAATCTGAAAAGACAGGCCGCGGGAGAGAACGATGCAAAGTCACTGTGTGTGTGTGTGTGTGTGTGTGTGTGTGTGTGTGTGTGGCTCAGAGCAATGCTAAGCTCAGTAGCAAGGCCCCATGTGTCCCTCATTTCACCATGTCAAGCAATGCGTACACACTCACACACACACACACACACACAAACACATTCCCTCTCTCCATGTAAAGGGGGGTGGGGGTGAGGCGGGGGGTGGGGATGGGGGCATGTTGGTTGCCTTGGAAACACTTCAGTCCAGATAATTATTACTGTAACTGTCTCCGTACACCCCACCTATAATAGAAATGGATCATAAATTATAATCACTGAGTGGCAGCCTTCTGTTCGCTGCTGCCTGCTCGCCGCTGCCACCCGTTAGCGAGCAGGGGAACTGCAGGACTCGACACGACGAGCATGATGGCGTGTGCAGTGTGCTGTTAACTGGTGTTGTGCGGCAGCTTCACTTCTGTATCTCATTCCACTGCCCTCGCCTGATCCGACACAAAGAAGAAGAAAAAAGAAAAAAGAAAAGCAATGTCTACTTTTTTGTTTTGTTTCGTCTTCTCTGTTCTCGGTAAATCATTTTCACTGCGAATGTCAAACCCGGACGACAGCAACAATCATTTAAAAGCATTAATGGCAGAATGGAAATCATGGCATCACGCTGAATCTGTTTAAATATTTACAAAGGCCTATTCCCATGGCCCATTCCTAAGTAATCAAAAAACAATTAAATATTCTTCCTCGGGTTGAAAGTCGCTTTTTTGTTTGTTTGTTTTTAAAACAAAATAATTCAGTGCCTTATAAAGAGACGTAGTCTGGGGTTGAGAAGTAATTGCAAAGTGAGCGCCCTACTTTTCCTCTCCCCCCACTTTGTGAGAACTGGGAAAGGAACAACCAAAAAATGAAAAACAAGGGAGAAAAATGAACAAACAAACAAAATACAAAAAAAGCTGATTAAAGTAGCATTAAGAATATAAACTAGCAGCTAAAGGAAATAAGATAATTGCCTGCCTGTGTATTTATCATGTCCGTTGTTTATCATATTCCACAAAAAAGATGACGACTTTCAGGCCTCGAGTCTGATGGCTTTCGGATGCAGTTTTGTGTGGCGAGAGACTTTTATTAGCAGAAGACACTGGCATTTTATTTTAGTCCCTTTCTCGGCGTCTGAAACTTGAAACTATTCATCACCCGCATCCTAGTACCGGAAACCTGCCTTTACATTATCCGCTAAACAGCTGATTTTAATTCAGCTTTCCCCTATGAAGTGTTTTCTGATCGGAGACGAGTCTGCAACAAAGGTCCCCGCCACACTGCCAATTACTGGCAAGACGCAACCGCCTTAAATCAGCTCCCATTTATAAACACAACTTCAACCGCAGCGGTCAGATTAACGTAAAAGCGGCAGGGTGAGAAGCCAACCCCACCCCCCCTCGACAGAAAAATCCAGGGTTTCATATCTGGTGTCAGCTCTGCTCACCTCCTCCTGTTTTAAAATGAGATGCCACAGCGCTTTACTTCCTGCAGCCACGCACGAATGAGCAGCAAACTTTTCAGGCTGTTCAAATGACCTCAGCATTATGATTGTAACTCTGCAGACAGCTTGGCAATAAAAAACCTTTTAATCATCAATTGTTTCTGCTGAAATCCCAGTCCGTTTTCTTTTTTTTCTTTTTTTTCAAAGGACAGAAGGTGTCACACACGCAGATAGAGTGAGAGACAAACACTCACACCGACACAATCACACACACCGAATCTCTTTCAAAATGAAGAAAAAAGGGGGGAAACGTCTTCCATCCAGCTACTGAACAACTTTAAATTACACCGTCTCGCAACTTCATTTCAAAAGAAAAGACGTGGCTCTTTCAGGAGGGAGGACCTTTGAAAAAGTTGATGGCACCTCGTGTTAGCAGTTTACGGCCAGGGGTTTCTCTCATTGCGCTACGCGAAATCACAGGTGGGTTCCCTCATTAGGTGGCTATTGACAGGCCACATAAAACAGAATCCGTCGCCACCTCCAAAAAAAAGGCTTCGGCAGCCGCCATTCCGGCAGGGGCCCTTTTTTGGTCTCCCTCTGCTTTCCACTCCCTCTACCTTCTCATCCCACCCCCCCTCTCATCCCCCCCAACCCATCTCTCTTCTTCTTCTTCTTCTTCTTCTTCTTCTTCTTCTTCTCTCCGACATGCATATTTCAGATCAGGCGTGGATGTCAGGCGGTGCGTGGGAATTATTAATCTCAGGTTCTGTACTTGCGGCGAGCTGCTTAAGGATTCATACTAACAAAGGGCAGCGCAAGTCACGCAACGGGGCTGACAAGGCCTGTCTTTCTATCTCCACATACCTCCACCTGTCTGCTGCCTCCCGCACACACACACACACACACACACACACACACACACACTTTATTTTTTGTATGTTTCCCTCTCACCCCTTGCCTCCGTCTCTCTCGCTCTCTCTCTCTCTCCCTCCAGCTGACCTTTGGAGCCGCTTAGGTTCACAAAACACCTCCAAACAGCTCCTCTCTAATGGCCCGCTACTCAAACAATCGGTAGAACGACCTGACGAAGATGATTGATCTCTGACAAGCGGCTCGATGCATTCCTATGAGTCATTAGATCAGCCTGGACGGAGAGAAAGAGAGAGAGAGAGAGGGAGAGAGAGAGAGAGACCTATCGGAGAATTGGTAAAGCTGTATGTACAACCAGGCCAGGCATTTATCTAATGTCAAGACGTGCAGACAACCTTTAGTCTGAGTTTGATGTTGGAGGAGCTTTGGAATGACAACAGCGTTCACATCCCACACCGGCATGCACAAGCTCAGACCCGAGCACACACTTCCTCTTCTTCCCGCCGAGTTAAAGGCACTCGTGCGTGTGTGTGTGTGTGTGTGTGTGTGTGTGTGTGTGTGTGTGTGTGTGTGCTCAAACCAAATGAATCTGTAAGAAGAGAGAAGACATAGCGCACGAGCAGTCGGCAACAGTATCACTGGAGCGGCTCAGCGCCGCGGAAAAAGAGAAATGTCTTCTTTAAAGATCCTCTTGTTATGTTGTCGCACTGGGAGATAAGGACGGATTAGGCTGAGAGACGCTCTGAGCTGAGACACGTAAACATGCTGTCGAACATGGAAGTGAAGCACCAGAAACTCTCTTCCCCAACCAGTCAACACACACACACACACACACACACACACATAGAATACAGAGTGCTGCACAGTACAGAAGCTCAATTTCAGATGGGTGAGCACCACAAAGGTGTGCCGTGGGAAATGAAGTACCAAACAATTGTGTGGACGCACATGTGAACTACAGGATTGTGTGTTCGGGAGCGTCGTCTGCTTAAAATGAATCGGCTCTACAGTGAAGTAAGCATCGGAATTTTTAAAGGCAGGAAATCGAGAGGCCGTTGGGGGAAAATATCCCAAATTATCCTTTGAGGCAGATTCAATAAAACTTGGACTAAAAGGTCAATACTCAATAGACAGTAAAGGTTAAAACATCAATTTGTATTCATTTCAAATAACTGCTGCACAGCCGTCTTCTTCATATGTATTTGTCTTTCTGAAAAACAGAGATAGCTACGAACAACATTTTGCAAATTATGTTTGAAGTCATGTACTGATTTAATACCTTGCCTTTAAAAGCAGGGCACAATAGTGTTCATCATGATATTTGGAAGATAATTAGGTCCTAATTGGACCATTGCAGTGTCATTTTATTTGTACAGTTATTTACACATTTTTCTACTTGTAGAATTGAATCTGTTAGTAGCACAATATATTATTTTTAGGTTGACAACTAGGGGCTGGGCAATACAATGATATATTTCGGCAAAATGTAGTTTTTTTAAAATTCTATATTGTTTCTTCCGTGATGTTGAAAAAACTGGCAAAGCTGGCGCCAACGATCAAAACAAGAAGAGCTTGTGCCGTACGGTTGCTGCTTCTGTCATTTGGACGTGTTTTGGATACAGAGAGTCAGACACCGAACACAAAACAACAAAGAAAAACTCTACAGCTAACCTCGGTTATTTTAACCAACGATAGAATAAGCAGTGAGGTACTGGAGGCTATACACCTTACATGCAGTTGATTCAGACCAAGATGTGGATGCATACGTTATTATGGGCCTTAATGTCTGCCAGTTGTCCTGCAAAAACGCACTCATCAGCTGCTTTGATCCATATTACATTAGCTGTCCCCTTCAGATGAGATGTTATCATGGACACCATGAGAGTTCTTTGTAGTATTTAGTTCACTCAAACAGGCTTTACTATGTGATTCTTTCATACAGACTATTTATTCATTGGATTAACAGAAACATATATTGTTACATATACCGTTATCAAGATATGAAATTACATGACCAATATCGGGATAGAAGATTTTGGCCTTATCGCTCCAGGACCATATCCAGGTTTTTAGAAATACTGAGATCAAATTTCCCCACAGCTCACCCCTCAATCATTTTAAAAACTTAGTTCAAAATTCATTAGCTTTTCATTTATCCTCCGTAAATTGTATTTACCAAGATGAATGTTCTAATAGCTGCTCATGTTCTACGATATCAATTGATACATCAGTGTCAGCATTCAATACCAAAATGTTTATGCTCTTTATGCAGTCAGCGCCGGCTTAAGGGAAAAAGCTGCGGATGTTTTATACAGTGCTCTTCGCTAACATCAGTTAGGATCAGAACACCCCCGAGTGTGAGAGCGGACTAAATCACTTCTCAGGGAGCTCTCTACGTTGAGCATCATGTGGGGCTTTACCGAATAGTGCTATATGGACATTCTTGTCTGGTAATAAGGTTGGACCTCAGTGTCCTCAATGGTAGCCATGACCCTGGCTGACACACAACAATGCAATACATATATTCTTTTTAGAATCAAAGCCTGTGGTGTCTAAAGGAGGCAAAAAATGAATTCTTCACAAATAATAATTGCTTTTACCTTCTTTCTTTAGTCTAAATTTAAAAAAGCTGTCTCAAAAAGGACTTCAGATACAGATGTAATGCATAAGGTTGGTTCCAGCTGTACAGAGTGCTCTGTATTAACATCAGACACGACACGGTTCACATCTTTATGTGGTTCCGCTCTTGGCATCAATAGACGGCAGTCAGTGAAACAGTGAAAACCAATTCTACCAAGAAACATGTGTGGGACACAGAGGAACATACGCACAACGGACGCGCGTGGAATGTGTACGCACACTTCTTGATGACCTAACCGCAAAGCTATCGGAGGCAGAAACGCGAGGAGAGGAGAGTGCGACGAAAAGTAGGTGAAAGAGTGAAGACCTCAACTTCCTTCCATCCTTCTGCCAGCGATCCCTAAAAGATGATGTAAAGGGACAGGGTGTGTCGCAGCTCTTGGTCCAGATCCAACCGCGCCCCCCCTCTCCTTCATCTTTCCCACAGATGACTATCATCATGACTTTGCACACTTTTTTTATCACATGGCCACAATGACATGAAACAAAAAGGGACAGCCGGGATACACCAAGAATGTACCGAAAATCGGAAATATGTCTGATCCAGGCCGAGTGAGTGATTAGCGGTAGGGTGGAGGACGGGGATAATGATAAGATGTGTGTGTGTGTGTGTGTGTGTGTGTGTGTGTGTGTGTGTGTGTGTGTGTGTGCATATAGGGATTATAGGAAAACTGACATGCTGCCTATTTGATGCCTTTTCTTAACTCTAGCCACTTTGAGTGCCATGTCTGAGGCGCTCCCCCACTCACACACCCCCCCCCCCAACTGCAGTGTCAGCTCCATTCTCAAAGACAACATATTTATAGACACGCCAAAACAATCACACGCGCACACGCAACCGCGTAACCTCACACTCGGCCGCCATCGGGGAGCAAAGCGAAGCAGCTTGGGGTCGGAGGCCGGGCCGGTCGCGTCGAGGTTCATTTCACCCGGTACCTGTGATTACGTGGGTCCCGTCCAAACCACCACGGCTGTCTAGTCCGACTGAAATGCTCGTCCTGCAACTTCCTGCTATTATCGCTGTCATTAGGCTCTATAATCCACAGCACATGTGGCGGGAAAGACATATTAACGACAGTCACTGGCGGATGAAAACAGCTGGGACAGGGATGAATGAGCAAGGAATAAGATGCTCGTTTGAAATAAATACTGTGTGTATGTGTGTGTGTGTGTCTGTGTGTGTGTGTGTGTATGTGTGTGTGTGTGTGCATGTGGAGGATCCAAATAGACTGCAGACTAGATAGATAGATAGATAGATAGATAGATAGATAAAGAGGAGGACAGAAGGGAAGTTTTCAAGGAGAGGAGGCTCAAAAGAGCAGAAGGAGAGAACAGTAGACAAAGGGGAAAGAAGGATAAATGAGGGTGAATAGAAAGAGTGAATAATGGAGCGAAGGGGAGAAAAATGAGGTGGAAAAAATAGAGGGGGAGGCCAGATTGAGAGGAGGAGTAGAAGGGGGGGGGGTTGTGGCTGGAGAGCGGATAAAGAGGTAACACAGGAAATGTGGAGAGAGAGGTCTCTTTGTATCTATCATTGTCTCTATCTGTATGAGATTAGGATGAAATCCACACTCCCTTGATAATGTGGGTCTCTTCAACACAACACCAGGCGAGTGTAGATTTAAGTTACGTGACTGCAAAAGTATTCTGTGCACTTTTGCAAAACATTTGGAGCTGGTCGCTTGGTGAAGAAGCGACTTGTAGCTGGCGAGCTGACAGCTAACACGTTAGCCCATTAGGGAATATACTAGCACGATGAAGTCAGGAGGTCACCGTGCGTAATGCTATTTCCTCTGTGCTGAAATGGTATTCTGTTCTCAGGATTGTTAAGTTCTTTCATTGAAAAAAAGAGATTGGGTTGCGCTTTGAGCTAGCTAGTTAGCTAACTGTCATCTTGTTGGCAAAACCGTTGACAAAATGGCTGCGAAGGTGAGCCGTCTCATATTATTGTGTAAAAATATCTTTCCTTTGGTCTGTGATGGGACTATATGACAGACTCAAACAGATACTCTACGACACTTTCTTCAACTGTCAGGGAAAGGGTGCTGTAAATTAGCATCCGCTATATGAACACCATGATACTTTCATTGGATTCAGTTTGTCTTGGTTTATTGTATCTGTCATGAACAAATAATCCCTAAATAAATTAAATTAATGAAAGTGGATTGTGCAACACAGCTAACAAGCTATGTTAGCATCCTCCATTTTTCCCACTTTTGGTTCCAAAGGTCCGCACCGTTAAGACAACTTGCAAAGGTCAACATTGGGAATTTGCCTGTTCATCAAAGTAGAATTACTTTGCCCTTGTGGACGTATCTTCTAATTGCTGCAATTCTATATAAATGACCATATAAATGCTGCAACGTTTCACTGTTTTAAAAGCTGAAGAGGGAAAAAGGAGAGGGACAATTGGACTTATATCAGGTGACCAGGGACACAATTTCAAATGAATGATAACATTGCGCCATAAATACTCAATGTGTAAATTATGTCAATGAGGGTTCTCACAATTATAGAACAAGAAAAGTGTGTGCGTGTGTGTGTGTGTGGTTGTGTACACGCACGTGCAAGGTGAGAGGTTGTTAAGAGGTGAAAAGGGGTGCCCCTTAGCCCCCTCAACCTTCAATGCACAATCCCCTATTCACACACACACACACACACACACACACACTCCATCCACCACAACCACAATCCAGTCCAGTGCCAAGGCAGCACAGATGCAAACTCCCCCCTGACCGTGTGGCTGCCAAGGCGCCGCTTCCGAAGCCTCTCCACCAGCTGGAGACTCTCTGATGAGGCCAACACATCCATTTCCCTGGTAACCGAGGAGCCCAGTCACACACACACACACACACACACACACACACACACACACACACACACACACACACACAGGGATGAACTGCATATAAACATGTATATGCACCCATGTGAAAATGTAGATGCCACACGCACGCGCATGGTGCCCCGTCAACGCCTTCCCCCCTCCCCCCCTTCCATGCAAAACCCTCCTATGCCTCCCCCCTTTGCCCTGTTTGCTGCCAGGTCTATTATCACACAGGATGCGTTGCAGGGCAAAACACAACAGCTAGACACATTTACACCCAGTTACCAGACATATGCAACGAACAGCCCACTGTTCCGATTAGCAGGACCCAAGATGTCACCTCTGCTTTTGCATGAGAGCCCTGAGATGGACCTCGAAAAAGTCAGATTCAATTCAAAATACTCAAGATGTGTATATAAAATCCTGTCTAGAATAAATATGTAAAAACCAAGATCGGGAATTAGTATAAGACCAGATGCCTCTGTTAGGATCACGGTGTATTCACTAAATGAGGTGTTTGAATGTGATTTCAGTATGTACAATAGGACTCATATACCAATGTGTTGGTGAATACATGTAGTTGTTACAGCAAATCCAGAAAAAGCTGAAATCTTGCCCCAATACCTCGCAAGCTAAATGTGCCACATCCTATGTGTTTTTAATATAGCTGCACATTTTTCTTTACATATCAGAGTTTGCATAAAAAAGATTGGTTTCTCTCAATAAATCATGATACATATCCTAATTTTGTATAAATATCAGCCCATTAACAACACTGTTAAAGATTTTGTAAATAACTCATGTGCTTTCAATCAAACTCCTTAGTTTGTGTGCATAAAGAAGCAGGGTAAGTTGCACTATCTAAATGTGGACCACTGGAGCAACACCTCGGCGATAGCCACAGGGAGGCTAAATAATAACAACATAGAGCGACTGTTTCCAAATCAAAGAATGCCTTTATAAATCAGAGCACTCACATAAGAACGTAGCAATCGCAGATTGGGGATTGAAATTATGAACAATTCTCTTCCAAATCAGCAGGGGGGAGGCTCGTAAAAAAAGCTGTTTGTGGCTTGCAGCTCTATTCTCTATTTTAAAGTTCTATTTAAAACCCAGAAACACGCACACACACACTAACAGCGCTATCCCCTTCTTAAGCCGAGCCCGGACGAAATGGATGGAACTATTATAAAATAAATGAAGTCAAAGAGGACGAAGTGTTTCATTGTGTGGTCCGGCTCTTACGTGTGGTGTGAAAAGAAATGGAAGTTAATGTCGCAAATGAGGCCAGCCTTCACACTCGCAATGTCAAGCTATTACCACGAGTGCCGTTGTCGTCATTTTCTCGTAGCTGTCAGAAGTTACTTTTAAAGACAATAATAACTGTTGTCACCATGATCATTGGGAATTATCCTCCTTAAAGGTCTACCTTTTGGGGGAAAACTTGAGATGAAACACCTTGAAAAAAGGCAAACTGCTATAGCTTGTCAGAGAAAATGCTTTTTTGCTGCCCGTGTGTGTTATTTGGAGTAAATGGTACCTGGTCAAGGCTTTCGGGATCTCAAACATCTTCCTGAGATGATTACCAACCATGACAAACAGCAGGACAATGTGGTGAAATTCGGCAGCAGAGCAGAACATATATAGCTATACCCAAATTAGTCTGATTCACCAGACGTAGACTGTGGGTGCATCTATACGGCGAGGGCGTCGTTGCTGCATCCTGTGCTGGGCGCAGCCCAAGATGATTGTGTTTGGTTTAAAGAAATACAAACAAGCCAGAGCAAATGACACCAAATGATGTTGTTGAGAGAGGTGAGGAAAGGGGAACAGTGCTCGTCAAGTAAAAAGGGGAAGAGGCTGCTAAGTACAAAATCTCTTCCAGGAGTCAATGTCAGACAAACAGCACCTGTTTGTGTCGGCCGACAACGAATGGCAAGCTAACGGCATGGCGCGGCCGGGCATGGTATGGCACGGAATGAGACAGGAGGAAGGGGAAGAAGGAAGGAACGTGGCTGCTGGAAGGGGATCAGTGGCTGAGCTTTAACCTTGGGGCTCTTTTTGTTGGAAAAAGGAGAGGGCCCTTAGCCTCCTCTGTCGCGTTCACACACAAAGAGCCAAAGGGGGGTCTGAGGCTTCCACCACCCCCACTCAGCCCTACTAACACACATCGGCTGCACTCGCCCGTCTGAGAAACAAGCAAAGGTTCAGCGATGTTCATGTCGACAGAGCCCTGCGAAAGCCCTTTTGATGTCCCTCTTCTTTTTTTGAGGGGGACCGCAGAAAGGCTTGGAGGACTTTTGGATGTGGTGCCAAGAACAACAAGCGAGGAGGCAGCTGTGTGCAAGAGGAGGCGGATCGGCCCAGGAATCAAAGATGGCTGGCGAAGAAAGGAAAACAGCGTATCAAAGGAGGAGTCCAACGCAATTGGAGTCAGCCGGTGTCTTTAAATGAATTGACTTGGGCGGAGGCCACCGCGGGAACATACACACTATAGCAAAACGTCTGCCATCAGCAGAAGTGTTTATCAAAGGAGTTTCACTTGATTAATGAACTTTGCAGCTGGAAAAGAAAAACTATTTTGACCATGGGAGAAGTCCACCATGTTAATGCATAATGATCAGTTCATCAGCCATTAAAGCTGCAATGTTTTTACATGAAGTATTGATCAATTTACAGATCATTGTAATGACTCCACATAGAAGTGTCAGTTTCCCTGCAGTCTCCCTCAGCTCTACACGTTTTTAACAGGCGGCAACCTCCGGTTCAGCTGAGTCAAGCCGATGCAGAAGTGTCTTACAACCTGCATTCTCCCTGCTGACCAGCAGGGGGCGACTCCTCTGGTTGCAAAAACAAGTCAGATTGTATAGAAGTCTATGAGAAAATTACTCTACTTCTCTCTTGATTTATTAACTCAGTAAACATTGTAAACATGAGTTTATGGTCTCAATCTCTAGTTTCAAGTCTTCTTCAATGCAGCATGATGTTCATTTAGTAAATGATGGTCCATTTAGAGTCACACAGACCATAAAGCAGGGGATGCTTTAGGGCGTGACTACTGTGATTAACAGGTCGCTGCCGCTACCAAAGCCGTATACGGTGTCACTACCACTCTCTGTCATCCAAATATGGTAACTTTTTTTTATCTGTTGCAAAAAACAACAACATGGCGGCGGCGGCGGCGAACTCAAAGCTTCAAAACGACAGGCCACAAACCAATGGGTGACGTCACGATGAATACGTCCACTTCTTATATACAGTCTATGGTTTCTAAGCATGTATGCTGTTTTGGTTCACTCTCACCGCTCTCATCAGCATCGTTTTAGCACCACACAGACAGACACAGATAGCGGCTCTAGCTGCCGAACATATTCAGATAACTATCTCAGGTTTGAGCTATTAGAAGATTAAATATTAGACAAATGTTCACCAGGTGGACAGCAGTCTCGTATAGCTGCAGACCTATTTCCATAATGCTGCGTCGGCGCTGAAGAAAGGTCTAGCTCCACACATCATCATTCTGGTAGTAGGGGAACTAAAAGGCCCTGGCTATGTCTTCAGTAGCTATGGGTGAGATTTGTTGAAAATTACACTGATGATGTCGTCATAATTGACTTTGGTTTGGTGACTAAATCCACAGCAAGCCTGTGTTTTATAATTTGTATAAGAAATGGGCTTTAAGAGGCAAGTTTGACATTAGATCTTCTATTATTTGCATCAGAGAACGATGGTCAATTTCATATGTAACTGGAGTTGAATGTTAAGCACCACGTTTACAGGCAAAACAATTTGCTTATTAGCTGATGAAAGAAAATGAATCAAAACCAGTTTTGACAACTGACTCATCAGCTGACGTCATTAAGCATAATAACTTTGAGGATATCACTTTGGTAACACGATGGTCTTCTGTTACTGCTCTGACTATATACTGTATTATTTCTGGGACTAGTGAAATATATAATTTAAATAATAATCAATAATAAAAAGTCATTAGCTGCAGCTCTGTACATGTTTGCGTGATATCATCCTTCGATTGTGATCATTAAAATGTACTCGCGGTTTTGCTTCTGATGCCATTAAATGCCTCGAAAGCACTACTTCAAGCACAGTGTGCAAACCCAGCCTCCCCCACCATCTCTCTCTCTCCTGATCCGCACAGTTAAGTGATCATGAAGTGAACTTTTTGCTACAAATACACCGTTTTTCGATGTTCCACACTCCATTACAGCTGAGGGGGAAACAGCCTCTTAAGAGATATCCAGACATTTCCCGAGGCTTTGTGCCCCCAGGGCCTCCCCTCCATTCGCCCTTAGCAGGAAAGAAATCAGCAGCTAAAGCAACAGCATCTCCTTTTCCCCGCGGCTATTCCAACCATACACATGTACTGCTAATGCCTGGAAATCACATTTCCCATCACTTTACCACCACCCAGTCGTCTTAAAAGCATGCCTTTTTCTCCACCACTTTAAAGACAAGTAAAGAGATAAAAAAAAAGAGAGAAGCCCGGGAGAAAGATGTTTTGTCAAGAATCCTCTTTTTTTTTTTTTTTTAAAGGAAATCGTCCTGGAGAAAAGAGATACAATTGTTACACAAAACGAGGAGGAATCATCACCAGAGTTGGTGTTATGTCAGCTAAAAGGATTTAGAAAACGCAGAAAATATCCCGGCCTAAGATAAAAACTGCTTTGCCGATCACAATGTGGAAAAAAAACAATCTTTTCACTCCTGTATACTCCTTTGGTTTGTTGTTCACTGGAAAGGGTAGGAAATCACCGACTTGACATTTTTGAGTGAGTGACTGAGAAAATAGTTTAGGTAGTGACGAGTCTGCCCGAGGAGAAATAGAGTGAGGGACTGACATCCTAACTGTGTTGTATGATCATATGTCTACCTCTCCGTCTCTCATCCTGTCTATTTGTGTTGTTCCCCCTTTTTTCTATCTGTTACCTTGTCTCAAAAAGGTTATTCCTACAATATCCTTCACGGCAAGTAGGTCTGTACTCATTCAGGGTCACTAAAACTACTTTTTTAACATGAGGGAACGATCGTCATTATGTTGAACTATTGAAAATTAAAAGGACAATTCAAACATTAGAGCATTCACCTGCTTGTTTAGTCATGGATTATTAACCTCCTCAACAAAATTTGCAAATATTTCCACTTGATTTCAAATCAGTTTGACATGTTTCAGGATATTTGCCACGGTCAACTGTCGGCACACAGAGAAGAAAGTAGACCACAGCACCAGGCAGCTGCCAATCAAATGTGATGGAACCACATCCACACACTCCTAATGAAGCGTTTCTCACTGTTTGTTTTTGCAGACTTCAACTAATTAAAGTTGAAACTTTAATTGCCTATTTGTGTTAAATTGCCCATTTAGTTCAGTGTTCAATATTTCATTTTATGAAGAAAAACTTTCAGGATTTGAAAGTTTGAGAAACATTAGAGAACAGTTTTTGTTCAATGCAAGTGCCCTGAAATGAGTCAGCTTTTTTGCACTGCTTGAAGTCCATGTTTGTTTTGTTTTTACTGAAATAAGGTCTGTAGTTAAATGAGCAGTGTGTAACATTTAGGAGGATTAATTTACAGATATTGAATATAATGTTTCTAACTATGCTTTTAATCAGTGTATAATCATCCGAAACTAAGAATATTCATGTTTTCCTTAGCTTAAAAAAAAGCATTTATATCTACACAGGGAGCGGGTCACCCGTCACCCACGGAGTCCGCCATGTTGCACCGTCGTATTTCTGTCTGTCTTTGCGTTATCTGAAGTATACGGATGCCCCCGGTGCTAAATAATTATACATTGTAGTATTGATAAGCCTTGACATTTCGGTGCATTACATTAGTACTTTCTAATGTTTTGGTGTCATTTATAAAAACACCGCAGAGCGCATTGGCTCTGCTTTCTCTGTCGGCTGAGCTCCTGCAACTACACACACACATAGACATAAGCACAGATTCGTGCTTATTGTTTCATTCTTTGACATTAAATATGTCGGTAAATATCCCACTCTTGAATTTTGAATCTTTGAAAATTTGCCAATTATGAACCTTATCTCTACCTATCCGAGCTAGATGTATGGCTAGTGTGAAAAACTGGGCTAAGGTCAAAAAGTCAAAGAACTGTACTTCTAACGTCCAGTGGCGGGCCGTGCATGTTATACCTGGGCCTTCACTGCTGTCCTGCAGCTGAAACACAGCTACGGTTATTATTTGTTTCGTGCAAAAATGAAGCCAACACCTCTAGATAGAGTGCTTTGGGGCGGCGGAGGGGCTCACGGCAGTACCCGCTGCTCGTTCACACAGTGCAGAACGTACGAGCTTTAACGTCAGAGTCTAAACACCAGAAAAGTCTCCAACAACACCAGAACAAGTCGCTAGATTTGTCACTAGTAGCTTTTAACATTTAGCGCCAAGTTGCGAACACTGGCAGCGACTAAATATGTCCCCAGAGCAACATTGGACGTAACAATGGTTCCTATCACATATTAAACCAAACAGAAATCCATCTTCATAAAAACAAGTTGTACAAATAATAATATATAAACAAGCATCTTAAAGCTACTGCAGATGTATAAACAAAAGCAGTTGACTTACCAAAGCTGCTGTTCACTATTTAGCTGCTGTTCCTCCTTTCTTTGTTAATGAAGAGTTTAATCTCACGGTTGTTCAGTACATCCGTGCGTTTTAGTTCCAGTAAGAAGTCCTTCTCGATTCATGGACGCCAGTGAAGACAGTCGAGCCTCCCCAGTTTTATTTCATGAATAGGTTTTGATGCGTTTGAGGGCTTAAAATGTCCGCTCCACAGAGGCAGCAGATATTGGGATTGTCACCGCCCAACATGTCACGCTACCCCACCAATCACATACAGCTAGGCCAGCTAGAAGCTCTGACACGTCAAAGAATACGCCCAACATGTCAAACTAAAGATCTGATTGGTTGAAGACTATGACAATCAACAATATCGTCCCCATTCACTTAAACTGCACATGGATTCACTGGTGAGTCTGCAGGCCTCGGGCCTCTCTTCTACCTAGAGACACAGAGGTGAACTCTGATTGGATAAAAGCTCTACTTAAAACAAGCTGCACTGGAAGCAGAGCAACTGAGGAAGACAGTAGCTGTACAATGAGAAAATAAGATAATGGGAAAAAATATTTTTATAAATTATGATACATGTAGTGTATTTAAGAAAAATGATTAAATTATAAAATAGCTCTAACTTTGTGATTCTGTTTAGGCCAGCAGAGAAGGCTTTGCTGGCCCTGACGGCCCACCACTGCTAGCGTGTGATCCTAACCACTCGTCCTTGACCTCGATGGAAAATGTTGCGAGGTCAAGGAAAGATGTAATGGAGAATTGGAGCTCAGAGAATCCGACTCCACTTTCACTAAACTACGTAATTATGTTTCGGAGCGAAACTACAATGGAGGACTACAAAAAGCGCAACTAAAACATGGCCCCATGAAATGTATCACCCTGCTGCATGCAGGCTATTTAAAGAGCTTCTTTTGTGAGAGGCTGCTTCACTCGTGGTGTGAAGGACAGAAACCGGAGCTCCTTCATTTCTGCAGCTGTCACACTTAACAATCAACACTGCTTCAGTAGAAGCTGACAATTCACTCGTGTGCAACATCAATGAAACTCTTCAATATCAATATTTCCTTTGTGCAATAATGTAGATTCAACCGTTCGTTTGAATTTAGCTTTTTAACAGTTTAATACATCTTGTAGGTCTAGCTTGTTGTTTTTTACTGATGCTTCTTTTTGACAGTTTGGTAGATGTCCTGTTTACATTTCATTTTGTGTTATTGTTTTACTTTTTTGTTACATGTTTGAATTAAAAATATACATATTTAATTAAATGGTTGTCAATGTCTATTCATATTCATCAACATGTATCCCATTAGTTTATGACTGTATGAACCTGTGTAAGATAGGCATGTAATTAGTTTTCATGGTAAGACACTTTAAATGTTGTCGCCGCTCATTTCCTTTGGTAAAGGATGGTCCAGTGTTTCCTCTGCAAAAGTAACAAAAGGAAGCACTGAAGGAAGCACTGAAGGAAGCACTGAAGCAGCTTCGGTAGTTGTGGGGTGCAAAGCCGCTCACAAACATCCTGTTCTCATTGCTTGCGAAAATGTCATCCCAGTAAATCGGTGCAGACGATGTTATGTACGAGGTTAATATGACTGTGTAGGTATTTTGGTTGACTCGGACATTCAGCAATATTCAGCCGAAGAGAGGCCGCTCGAGGCTGCAGCCGGGAAGATATGGCTGACGGGGACCCTCCAAGAACCTGAGCTGCCGAGCGTAAACCACCGGATGGTGGTGCCTTGTTTGATGCTGTTGCAGAGGACATCCCAAAAAGAGCTGGCAGTGTGTTACTATGCCTGGATGTTTTGCTCCTGGGACAGATGTGTGCCGGAGACCTTCCTCGGGCTCCCGAAGATGAACAGGAAATGACGACCAAGACCAGGAGGGCGATTTCTGTCACTGTACATTTCAAATTGAGTGGTTTACCTCTGAAGGAGTGAGTGTCGCCCGCCAACAAGCCGTTGCACCGGGATAGCCGCTCCACGGGGAAACTTGAAACTTGAATTCAGAAGGTGTCGCCTACAGTTGTATTAGGTGTAAGAATATTTTTTTCATTTTTACCTTTTGTGAGTTTATTGTTTATGATTGTTGTTTATTTATCGTTGGACAGCAACATAAAAGGTGGCAAAGGTGGTTGTTAACGAGTGTTTGAAAGAGGCTACTACGCCCACGCGACACCGTCTGCCTGAGCGTAAACTCTAGTGTTGCACAGTTGAGTTATTGCACTAAATTATTGCACTGTTAATTCTTTGTTTATACTCACGCTTTGCGTCGCAGCGTGAGCCTCCGCAGACGGTGCGCAAGCTCCGAGTATGTACGGAGGTGTTTATACTCTGTGCGCTGTGCGCTGCATTATTCTCTGAAACGCAAGAAGGCGTACAAACAAAATGTACCGTGAACATTCAAAAAGAAAACCTTTAAATTGTAAAAAAAAAAGTCTGTATGACATTGTTTTATTCTATTTTAAAACTTAAATGTCAACACTCCGAAAACTAGTCCTCCTTTAGCTTAGCGGTGGTGAGGTGAAGTCATGTGATCGTTTTTAGCTTTTCACTTCTGTCGATTGCATTTATATGCTTCAAAAGTCAAAAAAGTGGTTTTCATTTTCAAAGAATATCTCGCCGAACAAAACGAGTAAATTGTGTTTGCCGCAGAGTTTATTTTCTGCAGTAATCCAAATTTAAAATGGGATTAAAAAGCCTGCTTTTTGTCGAGGGTACCGGTGTGACGCTAACTTCCCGGGTTGGCCTACAAAAAATACGTCATCAAAGCACTCTTTTCTGCTGTCGTGTGTGGCGACGTTTCCACTCGCGGGAAATGACAAAAATGTCCAACCTAAATGCACAGAGTTGGTTTAAACCTGTGCAGACCAGCCGACATCACTACAGTTCTGGGGAGTCAGACTCTCTGACTGCTGCTTGGCGATGAGAGTGAACAAAGAATAAAAAAAAAAATTCCGTGTTACAAAGACATTGTTTTTTTCAGCAGAGACGGAACGGTAAAGGCGTTGAGAGGTTGAAGGTGTGGATGTGTGAAAGATGATTCTGAATATGCAATATTTCAGTCGGTGGAGAAAGAGGTGTGGAGAGAGGATACAGATTATTTTTCGGGGTGGGAAGGGTAGATGAAGGAAGACTTTTGTTGAAGAGTGGATGAAAAAAAAGGGGGAAAGGATGAAAGTACAGTAGGAGTCAGGAGAGGAGAGGGGACAAGACATCCGCCCTGCAGCCACGCGTTATCGCCAGCTGTCAAGCGCTCACCTCCTCTTCTCGTTTCCCACTGATCTAAACTGCCTTCTGTTTGACTTAGCTGTCGTCTCTTTTCCTCACCTTCCCTTTGATGTTTACTCTCACCTCCCTCTCCGTTCTCCACTCCTGTTACACACTGACTTCACATCTCCTCGTCTGAGATCGGTTTGTTGGCGGAGCAACGTGGTTGCCGGTGTTTGGTGGGCGTCTCATTTAGAGAGAATTTTATCTTTTACGTTTTGGCAATTTGTGGTCGATGAGTTAAAAGTACTCCGACCGATTGAAAATAGATGCTGGCACGACAAACAAATGCGTGATCAGTTCTAGTTTTACAAAACAATGAAAAAATACAAAAGAGCTGTCTCGATCCCAACATGCCGTGGCATTAAGACGTTTATGTTTCAGCAGTTTCTCCACTCCGCTCATAACATCAGTACCTCCTGGCTGATTTACAAGTGAGGAGAATCGGGCAACACACAGACACACACACACACACACACACACACACACACACACACAAAAAACAGCTTTAGCACTTTTTTGTGCTTACAAAGCCTGATGAAGAATGGAAAGGGAGGAAGTATACAAAAGTGATAATGAGTCCCCTTTTCAGTGATGAGAAACTCATTTGAAACTGCCCAGATTTCTGCTACAAAGAGACACGACACCAAGGCTGGATGTGTGCGCTGTCTCCTCAGAATGTGCTTTCACAGCCTTTAAAATAAAAAAAATAAAAAACACAGATTTTCTCCTCTGTCGCTCTGTGGGTAATTCTCGCTGTGTCCGTCCGCCGCCGTCCGTCTCCAACTGAATTGTCTTCAATCGTCTCCTTGGATGCCTTCACGGAGGATCTCTCAGAATTACGAACACACACACAAATACAGATGCATGTCTGTTCTCGCAACAGTCAGCGCCGGCCGGCGAGTCGATCCGATGGATTCTCATAAGAAAATCGTATTTGAAATGGAATCTGTTGAGGTGCTGCTTGGTGTTGAACACTGTCATGTCAGGGAGACGGCTAAGCCCTACAAGGCTTTTCCGCCTAAAGGCTCCACTTAAAGCAAATTATCATTTACCTTTCGACGCTTGCCAGATCATTAGGCAGGGACATTAAAACCAGCCACCACAGCACCAGAGGGGGCCCGAGTGAACCGCTGCCCGGTACATGGCTGTATGGGAGTGTGTGCGTGTGTGTTGATGGGAGTACGTGAAAGGGTGTGTGTGTGTGTGGGGGGGGGGGGGGTGCTTGTGTGAGCGTTTTCGAGAAAGTGTGTGTGTGTGTGTGTGTGTGTATGTGTGTGTGCACGGTGACATCAAAGGGGGCCAGCAGCCCTGGGTTTAGCCATGTGCCCAGAATCATTTGACACAAGCAGATGCATCATTAAAACATTGCCACACTTGCTGGCCAGGCGAGAGACCGGGCAAGTCACTCATATTCACCTACATTAGCATTTTTCTTTTTTGTTATTCCCCCCCCCCCCATCCATTCTATTCGACGCTCTCCCAAATTCCGCAAAGATGGTGAAACGCAGAAAGTGGTGATGCTTCCAAGACGGGCCTTTTTTTTTTGTTTTCATATTTTACCCTGTGACTTTTTCCAGGAGAGCCGTGTGAGTTTCGACAAGTGTGTGTGATTTTTTGGAGGGGAGTGACATGACCGCGGGGAATCGGACGGGCATGTCGAGCAGTGTGTGTGTGTGTGTGTGTGTGTGTGTGTGTGTGTGTGTGTGTGTGAGAAAGAGACAGGGCCTGCCTTAGCCATGGCAACCCAGCCCTTCTCATTAAATCAGCCAGAGCAGCTCGTGTCTGGGGTCGATGCTGGCCACATAATGCACACACACACACACACACACGTACACACTCGCAAACAAACATTTGTGCTCGCACACACACACACACACACACACACACAGAGAGACAGCGGGGCCAACGGCAGGGCCTGTGATGTGCGGCCAGAGGATAGATGTGGACAGACTTCACCTTCTTCTGCTGCTGCTGTGGAACACACAACAGATGGCTGAAGCACAACCGCCTTTCTCCTTACCCCCCCTTCTCACTTTCTTCTCTTTTTCCTTCCTCCCGTATCTATCCATTCTTCCACTCTCTCACTCCTGAACTCTCTCCGTTACCGGCTCGACGAGTAGCCATCGAGTGTTTCGACGCGGGCGGCGTAAAAGTGACACAAAGTCTGGCATGAACCTAAAAAGGGCAAATGTAATGAGAATACCAGACTATGACACATTAACAGTGATAATCACAGGTCTCTTTAATGTACCTCAAACTGTATAAAACTTACACATAAAAGTGTGTGTCTTTATACCGACTAAGGTCGTGGTTATACTTCTTTGTCTTTTATATGTGACTTTTGTCATTCGATCATGCCCATGCATGTGGGCGGGATGGCTCTCCTCATTGACTCATTTAAAACAAGACAATGATTATATAGTCTCTCAGTCGAGGTTTAGTTACAACTCTGGACTCGTGCAAGATGGAAAGCAATAGATTGATATTTAAAATGTTGATGGACATGCTGGGTAGTATGGATGCCCATCTCTCCGTAAATATCTTGATAAAACCATCAAGTATCCAGCCAAGCCATCGTATCAGCAGTGCTTTATATTAGAACATGTATTAAAGGAAATCTGCGGGAGCCAATGTGAATGGACCTGATGCAGCTGATAAAATGAACAGTACCATTGTTAATATACTCTGTTCGATAGTGTTTGTTCAGACTGCATTCTGTTCTGTATAGATCTACTCACCCTTAGACCGGCAGATGGAGCAAACCGCTCTAGAGGAGGGAGGGTTGTAATGGGAGCACTGGGGTGTCAGGTGCGACTGTGTGGCGACGACAAATGGCTTACATGGTTCACGGGTCAGGACCGGCTCTGTAAACGCAACGGCAGCCGGCAACATGACCTGAGAAATGTAGTGATCTAAACTAACTATTAGCTAATGCCCCCCATCACTGAGTAAGTGTCTCTCAGTTTAGTAGGAGACAGAGAACACGTGCATGCGCTGATATGAGTAAAAGTAAAGCACCTTCTCAGGAGCCATTTCTGTGGCTGGTTGTTGGTGACAATGTGAACTCAACAGTAAGTTTTTCACAGGATAGCCTGTACCTTCTAACTTTTTACTTTTATGTATATATATATATTTTATAGATAAGAAAAAGTATGAATAAAACAAACGTTTAATGGAATTACATTGAACAAAATAAAAATAAACTCACTGTTGGTAGAAGCTAAATACTGGGTAGGCCTACAAAATAAATGTATGAGAACACAACAACAAAAAATAGATAGATTTATTTATTATTTTTAATAAAGGATAGAATTTAGGTAAAATAATAATAAAGAGTGTCTCTCACAAACACACACACAAACCGAAACTGTGTTAAGATGAGACAGAAGACATCTTAGAGTCACATTTTTGCCGTTGCAGTCTCTGCGATTTCCAGAGAGGAAAAGGATGTTTGGTCTTGTCCACGTCTGCTGTCTAAGGAACTATAAATACACACCTAGACACTTCCAGGTGAAAGGACAGGGCAACGCAAACACACAAACACAGCTAGCCGGAGAGAGGGAGAGAGAGTATGGGGAAGGGGGGCGAGGGTGGGAGGGAGGGAGGGAGGGGTAAAGCAGCCAAATAAAAATCTATTGAGCTTAACAATGGTGTTATAAAAACGTACAGAGGTAGTGTTTAACAATGTGGTAGGAAGAGACGGGGGTAAATACCTCTGGGAACGATGGCGCTTGGCTCGCCATCAAAGCCCTGGCAAGCACACAGCATTGTCTTTAAATTCACACTATTGTCTCCTTTAAACACACGCACACACACACTTACACACACCTCTATACATCTATGATGATGTAGAGGGATATTTTTGGGGCTAAAACCCTTTTTTGTTTTGTAACTCTGGATTCTGAGTCAGAGATGCATTCATAAAAGCAGGACGATAAGCTGCGGAAGATCAGGGTTGGTATTAGATGTATGTAAAATATTGGAGAAGGGTATTACAATAAGCACAGATTGTCAATGCAATTAGATGTTGCGTAAGTTGTGTTTAATGTTTAACGAATATTTCTAGGTATTTGCTTACTTGCTGATAGTTTGATGATGAGATCTACACCAGGGGTTCTCTGCCTTTTGTGATTTAAGGCCCACTTCTTATTGTTCCCAAATAAAGAAGAAAAAAAACATTATTGTGGTGGTATAAAGAGTGAGAAAGTCTGCTTCGGGGGGGGTTGGGTGTGGATGGGCGATTCAAACAAGCGTACACCCACTTTCACCCACGAGTTTGTGTCCTGAGTAAACCCAAGTAGATGTTGAGTTTTTTTACCTTACTTTTGCTACATAACTTACGTACTTAACTAGCGCAGCCTACATATGTTTCCTAAACCTAACCAGGTAAATCTAAAAACTAAGTAAACCTATACGGGAGTTTATTTTGAAAAGACGCTGATTGCATCTAAAGAGCGGAAACTGCATTTTCTGTAAGCAGGGCAGTTTATTTTGAAAATACACTATCCATGTAACTGCAGTCTTACTGGCATAGTGTCTGTGTTTGACGAGTTGACAATGAGAATGTGTTGTACGGCAGCGCCGCTAATGCTCACTACTGAGCCCGTTATATCTAGTTTGTTTAATCCATACACGCTAGATGTAGTTTTACGGAGGCAGACTTGTGTCGGACATTCTTGGACAGGCGTAAAATAGTAAACTTGTCATTTTTACACTTAGTTTTTTTGTGCAGATGAATCAAACACGATGTAATGGGTTAGATGGTGGAAGGCTCTCTTTTTTTAACCTTTGGACAGAGCCATGCTAGCTGTTTCCCCCTCCTTATGCTAAGCTAGGTTAACAGTCTTCATATTTAACTCACAAATAACAGAGTGTTGTCAATCTTGGCAAGAAAAGTGAATGAGCACATTTTCCTTCAATGGAATCACCCTCCGCTGGAGTTTAAAGTATGTTGAGGCCTTAAATAGAATATTAAGGTCCAATGTTAAGGGACAACGCACCACAAACATACGGATGAGCATCTGCAAAGTGACATCCAGTTCATACATTAAGTAGTCACAAAGAATACAGGACGTGGTCCCAAAAGCCTTCAGGAAAGAGGATTATATTCTAACATCCACGGCACCCTCACTTCTGTGATCCTCCGGCTGACTTACCACCATCAGACTCTGCCGAGATGAGCTCCCCTGCTGAAATAAAATTGATAAGTACACAAATATCCCTCGCATAAAAAGACATTTGGCAGTAAATAAGACACGTGAATATTTTCTCTCAGTCATTTTGCGAACCATACAGAAAAATGCTCACAACATACTTGCCGCGAATCCTTCAATAGCCCCAGCAATAAAGTGCAGATTTATGGCAAATGTTTTCATCGTTTCGCCTCTATCAGTGCCCCTGCTTCAAAATTAATTATTGATTAATCACTTTGCTTTTTAAGCAAAAATGCAGACCAGCAATATCAAACTATCACAAAAAAATGATTATGCCCCCAAATTGCATTTATCTGGCTCATTCATTACTGTGTATTGACAAGGACCAAGTTGCTAATCGCCAAAGCAAAAGAAATAGGAGTCGTCAGCATTTCCGTTGGTCGTGCTAAACCAGATATATGTGTACGTATATATATATATATATACACATATACAACAGGATGTAAGTTAATGGATTGATCAGAGCAGGAGGCAGGGGCGGTGAGGCTAAACCATGCAGAGGAAAGGTGCATATGCATAATCATCACTTTGCTTTAGTCTTAAGTCCAGAGTGAAAACAGCACACTGAGACACGAAGACACAGATAACGCGTGAGCGTGTATGCGTGGGCCGCCTGTGCAATGCGTGCCCACATATTGAAACTGCAGCTACATTGGCAGCGCGGGCGGCCAGCAGTAAAAGGTCAAGGCAAAGTTTAGATGCCGTGTACCAGGGGCCTTAAGATATTCACAGCCAGCATTTTACCCGGAACATAATGAGATGGAACTGGTAAATATTTGCTGATGGCCTGAAAAATTCCAACCATGCTGGGAACCTATTTTGAATACAAAAGATGTCAGGGGAGGAAGATAAGTGAGGATGGAGGGGGTGAGGGTGTGTGTGTGTGTGGGGGGGGGGCACCTGATAGCTAATTAGTACATTTGCCCAAATAATTAGAATGAGCGCTCATGGCTGATATCACACAGGAGAGCGGTGTGTGTAGCATTCTGATGGGGGGGAATCTGCATTTCATAGGCTGCTGGTCGCTTATAATCCCGCCTCTGGGGGGGGGGGGCTCTTTAATGGACATATTTACCTTTGCTGCATATTGGTTATCTGTGATTAAGACTGGCATGCGGCTGCACCAATGAGTTTACACTTTCCTGAACCCCCGACACTCTCCACCCAGAAACCTCCAGAATTCCTCTACATCTGCTAGAAGGGGCAGTTTAGTGGAAGTGGGTGGGGAAAGGAGGCAGTGGGGGGGGGTTTAAAAATAACATTGAAAAACACAGCTCCGTGTGATCCTCTACCCTTCCCGAACCGCTGAGCGGGCTGAAAGAGAGAGAGAGAGAGGTCCACGTGTCTTTTAACGGCGTCTGGAGACACACACATTACGCTGTGCAAATAGATACTCCGTCTCATTATCCTGTCCTTTAAGGAAAGGCCGAACGCGGCTGTTTGTGGTGCCCCTATTATTATTACCCCTTCACTTCTAATTCAAATACGGACGGACGGGGAAAGAGAGGGAGACGCTAGCACGGAGGGAAGGGAAGAGGGGATTTAATGGGAGAGACAAAGAAGAATCGGAGGCACTTGTTTTGCTGAGTGCACGGGAAAAATGTGCAGGGGGTATTAACGCAGACATAGACATAGCCCTGACAGCTTTACGGGGTATCTGACACATGTTAGAAGAACACATTATGTCGTGGAGTAGAGGTTTTCTCTGACCCCCATCCATAGTGAGGTCAGAGGTCAGGGTAGTGATTCAGTTTCTGGCTCGAAGACACACAATCTAACATAAACCTCACACAGGAGAACATCATTGGAATCTGAGAATTTTCTTGACAGCAGGTCTGACAGTCATCACGTTGACGTGAGTTTTCAGCGCAACACAAGCAAACAACTGAAACTATGAAGCATGAGACCATGGACGGATCTGGAGTGAATGGGTCCCCTCGGTGCAGAAAACATAAAGGGCCCCCTTTCCTACATACTGAAGCAGTGGTTTTTACAGGTTAATGATGAAAACTGCACTGCTGAAAACTAAACTGCACCTGGACTTCAGTATTTTCTTCACGCTGAAAAGAAAGGCTGCCTAAATCCCTTCCGAAGCTGCCACAGCATTAATGCATTAATACATTCATACACATACGCATACGTACAATAAAAATAAATAAAACCTCAGCGTCGAATCTGGATCAGAGAAAACATTGTGATCGGTACATCCCTACTTTTAACTGAGCTCTTTGCCTCACTGACATCACAAAGGCTCCGGCTCAGGGGCCTCCTGACCCTGAGCTTGTGCCTGCTTATCCCCTTTAACTGTCAGGTTTTCAGTAATCCCACAATTATATGAACGTGATCGGCTGCTATTTTGACATTTTAAAATGCGCGCTGCTCTCATAGAAAACTCCGCTGCATATAAAACCCTAAACTAACAGCCAGCCAGCCGGGGGGAGATCGAGACGTCTCGGCTTCACTTTTTAGGGAGCTGTCATGCTGCTGTGCTCGCCCTTTAATGGCAGCCTCCAAGAAAACTTTCCTGAATGTTGCAGCTGCAGTCCAGAGTAGATCAGTAGAACAGTAATATACTGTCAAAAATGTCAAGAATACACTGAATTCAGGTGAGGAGGAATCTTATAATAGGTCTTATTTTGACACAAAGTATTGTTAATTGGCGGGAATGTAACATGTATCAGCGCTCTGTTGATTTAATTTGGTGTAAAAAAAGTTTTGGCACAATTTCATTTTGCTTCCAGGAGATGCTCTGAGAATAAGGACCCAGTCTTATTTTGGTTTGTGCATTATTGCTCTGTTTATTTAAACGTGAAAGTGCATTAAAAGGTATTTTTGAACCCTAAAATCAATGAAAAATGAAGATGAGGTAAAGGAGGGTGCATCGAGAGGACTAAGCGGGAGCGCGGTATGAAAGGGGTTATTATTGGGTAACTGTAACTTCGACCTGGAAAGTTTTTCAGCGTCCTCTACGAATCTAGCTTTGAAAAGTCTTCATCGCTTTGCACAAGTCATCAAGCTGCAGCTTTTGTCCACCTCTTCTCATCTGGCCCGAGACAGGAGAAAAAGAGGAGGAGGAGGAGGAGGAGGAGGAGATGGGGAGGCAACATAACTGAAATAGAAATCTGAATTGGAAGCAAGGATACAGATCAAAATGTAATCCTTCTTATGGCCCGGCTGAAGGGAGAGAGAGAGAGAGGGAGGGATTATGTGACACTCTGCCCTATCTTTACAATTAGTTTTTTTCCTACAGGTGCCGCACACTCCCAAAATCACATTGAGCAACTTCTCTAACAGGGTCAAGGAAAAGATGATTTAAGCCCCGACTATATTTACGTGCGGGGCTTCCGACAGCATGCCGCAATTTGTCTCTGTCTCGCTGTGTTTTAGCAACATCTGGCGCCCAGAGATTTAGGTTAGACAGGTAATTAGTGGCACATATTTGTCCGAAAGACAGGTGTACTTTCATTTAAGAAACACTCCATCACTTCCGCGGGATGGGAGGCCGTTCGGTACGCTCCATCTGAAGGCACACACACCGAGCTCTGCAGCCCCGCGACGCACACGGAACACATCCATGGGGGTGTTCAGTTTGATTTTATTTTAGATGTTTTTAGATTTAATAACGGCGGACACACTTAAAGAAAAAAAGAAGCAATATCCCCCAATGCAACATGCCGCCCGTGCAGTGGTAAAACCCTGCTTTCATTACACAACCCTTGCATGATTGCAAGGTTTGGCACCGGCCGTCCCAAAATGTTTTCCCGCTTAAGTATGAGGCATTACTCTATGTTAACAACTTCACACAGGATTAAATGTCTAATATCAATGTCCCGTCTAAAAAACATATTTTTTCTCTAAATCGTTTACTTTCTCTCGTCCTGCGTACCCCCTTCTTTCTTTTTCACCCAGCAGCCACGCTCATCCCCACGTTAGGTTTAGGAACATAAAGTAATATATCTCATTTTAGTGCATTAAAAAAGAAATCTCAAATTGGATATACCAAAAACAGTCTCCTGTTCCGTCTTTGTGATTATTGCAGCTCGGCGGTCTGCTCCGTCATCAGCCCATCCTCTCTCTTTGAGCGTTCTTCCTCCCTTCTCCAGATGAAGCTGTATGTTCTTTTTTTCTTCTTTTTTTTTAATGGAAATGCACTTCATCACGGTCACTCGGCTCATGGTTCTAATAAATCAAGGGCCGTCCGCCATCGCTGCTCCTCTCCGGAAAACAAACTGCCCCTAGATGGATCTCCTTAGCTGCTCCTAATGGAGGTCACATTCACAGAGACACATTTACTTTATTTAAGAAGAACATGCACAAACACTTTCGTATGTTGCCCTGACTGAAAGCGATGCTGGGCATAAATTAGAGGAAGAAAAACCCTTTCACATGTTGTGCAATGCACTGAATGTCATATGTGAACTTGAGTGCATTGTATGTAAGCTCATAGTCAGTTTAACTGAGATATATTTAGTGGACACGTCCTTCAATAAAATCAGCTCCTTATCGAACTCTTTTGAAGCCTTTGCTTTAAAAGAATTTTAATTAGAGCTGAAGCTGACGATTATCATTACGAAAATGTCTCCAATAATTGATTTACCAATTGGATTATAAAAAGTTTGAAAACAGGAGGAAATGCCGGTCACAGTTTCCTAAAGCCCAAGAAGACGTCTTTAAATTCAGATATTTGTATTTTTTGCATTAAAAAAATACAACTTCGACATGAGGTCAATTAACAAATCAATGGGTTGTTTCACCACACAATCTCACTTTCCTGGTTCACACTTTTATTCATGTTTCCCCTCCAGATCACACGAATGTCTCAAATCTGCGACAGCCACCTTTACTGTCCTGCCATCTAGTGCACCG